>NW_028221424.1:76114-83614 GCF_014529385.1 Adiantum capillus-veneris | reverse complement strand
TCCAATAGGATTCAAGCACATCATGAGGGCCACATGGGGAGGATCTTGACATGTGTCTTTTATGATTCTTAAGATATAATGTTTGAATTGAACACTTCAAGCACCTAGTCATTTGAGAATGGAAATCGTTTTTGCCTCTTGAGAGTTTATGTTTGAATGAACAATTCAAGAACCTTAGTCATTTAAGTATGAGAAGCACCTCAAGCTTGGGAAAGGTTCCCATTAACACTTTAAGCACTTTAATTAGCAATCACGACAAGCACCTCATGCTTGGGTAGGATTCCCTAGCTTGCCTAAGATCAGATGACTTTTTAACACTAACTTTTGGAGGCCTTTAATGAAGCTAACCCTCATGTCTTTAAGCTCCATTAGGTAGCATTGCTCTTTAATAGATCATCTCTCATTTGAAGCCCTTTAAACTTGGCCCCGTGTTGAGACAAATCGATAAGCACATGTCTATATTCTAAACCTTGTTCCCGTTTATTCTCCCACATTAAATGGTCAGTTTAATATGAGAAAATGATTTGGGTTGGTTAGATATTAGATTTTATGACATTACCTCTCTCTCGAAATCATAGTCGTCCATCGACTATGAGGTAGAAGAGATAAAGTCTTAGTCATTAGTCTATATTTCTTAGCAGGTAGAGGATCCCTTTTCACCCTATGACATCGTTCCAAAATGGATGACTAGTCCATTTGGTGCTTGGGAGACGTAGTTTTTGCAAGCATGTCTGCTCTTTAGTCTATATCATACTGCCAAAGTAGAGTGACAAATTCTACTCGGTGTTTGAGTGACGTTGTCATCATAAACATGATTCTAAGCATGCATACTATGTAAATTTGTGTACAAAAGAGGATTAGTCTTATAAGACAAAACCATTGTTCATTTAGAAAGAATTTACATTTGCTTACTTTAGTGCAACATTGTAAGCATTGACAAAGTTCATCTTATCCTTCAACTGTATTCCTTGCATCTATCTAGCATCTTCAAAAGGATAATTTTTGAACTTAATAAGATATTGTCGGATAATCTTACCATGTTGTAGTACCATGTCTTCATACGCCGAAGGATAGCTTCGGGTTGTACCACCTCTTCTTGGTCTTCGATTTTTGGAGGATCTTCATAATTGGTTCTCTTGGTGGCTCTCCTTTGTAGGGCTTAAGTATGCTCACATGAAAATCATTGTGTATGAGCAGATGGTTGGGCAACTTGAGTTGATAAGCCATGTCATTGATCGACTTCAAGATTTGAAAGGACCATAGTATCTTTTTGCTAATTTAGCATAATACTTTTGATGGCCCGTAGAATTTTTGCCCGTCGTTTGCCTCAATTGAGCCTTGGGAAACTTAAGTAAGACCCAATCATTTTCTTTGAATGTTAAGGCACTTCTATGCTTGTCAAGCAACAACTTTTTGCCTTTGTTGACAGATGGATATAGCCTCCTTAAACTTTTGAAAAGATTCTTGTAGGTCACATCTATACTCATCAGCAGCAAAGATCTTCCCATGTACTTTAAGTAGCAAGGGACTTTTAGGTCTTCCCTCTATGATCTCAAATGGTGATTTTCTTGTAGTAGTATGGACGATATTATTGTACGTATACTCTACATGGGGTAAGTACTTCTCCCATTGTGATCGTTGATCTACTTTTGTAACATACGTCTTTAGTAGATCGAGTGTCGTAAGATTGGCTATCTCACCTTGGCCATCCGTTTGTGGGTGATATGCCGAAGAGAAATTCAATCTTGTACCTAGATTGTCAAAGAGACCTTTTCAAGATTTACTGGTCATTCTAGGATCTATGTCTGACATGATGGATGTTGGTAATCCATGGTGTTTGAAAATTTGAGATATGAAACGGTTGCCATTTGGTGTGCCTTAATAGTCTTTTTGACAGGAATAAAGTGTGCTTGCTTGCTAAACCTGTTGACTATTGTCCATATTCTCGTACTCCCATGGATAGACTTGGGTAATCCAAAGATAAAATCCATGGATATACTCTCCCATGGTGAATTAGGGATTGGCAATGACTGGATCAATCCACGTTTCTTCCCTCTATCATACTTGGTCTTTTGGCATACCACACATTTTGAAACATACTCTTGTATATCCACTTTCATGGTAGGCCAATAGAAGTACGTCTCTACTCCTCAAAGTGTAGGTTAAATGCATCTATGCCCAACATAGGGAGGAGCATGGGATTCATACATGACTTTCTCACGAAGGGAGTGGGTAACACATAGCCTATTGCCATCCTGCAAGGTGAATGGTTCCTCTTTCTTTTCCAAAGCAAGACTGATATTACATCTTTAAAGTCAGGGTCAGTAGCATACTCACCTATCATAGAAGATAGATCATTGTGAGTTGCTATAGACACCGCATTGACTTTTGGTCATCTCATGAAAGTGCATCGGCCACTTGATTGTGCTTACCAGCAACGTGAGCAATATGAAAATAAAATTTGCCCACCTCATTTGTTTGTCAGAAAGCTTGGTTTGCATCATGAAGTACTTGAGACTTCGGTGGTTTGTTCATAAACTGAATGGAGTCCCCAATAAATAGTGCTTCCATGTGTTTAGGGCATGTAGAACATCTAAAAGCTCTTTCTCATAAATGCCCAAGTCCCGTTCATCCATATTGAGCCTTCGGCTCTCATATGCTACGGCATGCCCTTCTTGAAGCAAGAATGCTCCAAGGCAATCACCACAAGCATCACATTGGACCTCAAATGGCTTTGAGAGATCCGGAAGCATGAGGATTGGTTAAGAGGTAAGCTTCTCTTTGAGCTTGTCAAAAGCATTTTGCTCCTTAGCAGTCCATGAATACTTAGTGTTCTTCTTTGTTAAGTCATGTAATGGTCCTGCTATTTGAGAAAATTTTGCTATGAAGTGTCTATAGTATGCACACATACACCAATAAAGCTTCTTAGCTCATGTAGATTCCTTGGATTAGGCCATGCTTTTATTACCTCTAGCTTCGATGGATCCATACCGATACCATCTTGAGAGACAATATGACCTAAGTATTGAATCTCTTGAAGGAAAAATTCGCTTTTGTTTTGGTTGAGAAAAAGCTTGTTCTCCCTCAATGCTTGAAAAATCACTTGGAGATGTTGCTTGTGTTCCTCCAAGGACCTCCAAGGACTTGGAGTAGATGATGATATCATCAAAGAACACTCCAGTGAACTTGCGGTATGGTCTAAATATTTTCTCCAGCAAACGATTGAATGTGGCTAGTGCATTGGTCAAGCCAAAAGACATGACTAGATATTCATAAAGACCAAAGGTTGTACAAAATGCGGTCTTTAGGATATCTTCATCCACTATCCTTATTTGATGATAGCCACTTTTAAGGTCAATCCTATTGAAGTAGGTAGAGCCTTGTAGCTTATCAAACAGATCTTCTACCAGAGGCACGAGAAATCTGTTTTTGATAGTGATATGGTTTAGTGCTCAATAGTCCATACACATACGGTACGTACCATCTTTCTTTTGCACTAAAAGGATTGGAAAACAAAAGGAAGAGGAGCTAGGCCTCACCATCCCTTTGTCTACCAATTCTTGTATTTGATTCATGATCTCCTCTTGTTGAGCTTAGGAAAGGCGGTGAGCTTCTTGGTAGGAGCTCAATTCGATTGTCATCATCCCCTCGTTTTGGAGGTAAGTCCATAGGGATATCATCGATAAAAAACATATTGGAACCCATTTAAAAAAGTAGACAAGTCTAACTCTTCTTGATTCCTACCATTTTCATTTGATAAATAATTAGCGTCATTAGTGGATTCTTTGACAAAAAATCATGCACGCAAAATTGAGCTTGCGCAGAATTGGATTATTGACTCACATGTCAGTTTTCATGTTACTCCTCACAAGGAGTGGTTCTTCAATTATGTTTCTATACATGAATTAGTTAAGCTGGGTGATTCTCAAGAGCTTGAGATATGTGGCATTGGAGAGTGAAGTGGAAAGGTTAACTGGAGTATTAAACAATGGACGTATAGGTTCAAGTGTGTTTTGGCCTTCCCTGCCCCAATTAAGCATAGCACCTTGCTATGGCTGATTATATGCAATGGGCTCTGGACACGATCTAAAGCTAACACTACAAGAAGAACTCAAGGAGTATGTTGCAGGTGTAAAAGAGAAGAGGAAACTTTGGTTCACTTGTTTTTCCACTGTCCAACAAACCAAAGGATGCTGTCACTACTACATCCAAGCAGTTGCCCCCCTTCATCGCAAATCTTTTCAGAAAGAGAAAATATTGTTGGGCACTTCTCTCTATACAGATATTTGTCTTTGGAATCAACTAAGAGCAGTCTATATGTGGCATGTGTGGATCTTCAAGGCTCAAGGCAGTGCACTATATCCCTTATGATCCATACTTTCTCTTCAACTTTGACATCATAAGAACTACCAAAGCTCAGTGAAAGGAAGGATGTATCTTCCCTTGCCCAACATGATATTCAAAGAAACCTACAATGGCAAAAGCGGAAAGAAACATTGCTCAGTTCTTATTCTATCCTTAGGATTGTAATGCCTGGACATTTGGTGGGTTAGTAGTAGGTATCTTCCTGTATGGGACAGTCCTCATGTTGGTGGCGAAAAAAAAAAAAGCCCCTGCATTCCCTCGCTTTTTGTTTAAAGTCTACGGCCACCGCCATCCCTAGGAGAGGTGATCATGAGGATGTGGGACTTGAAGTGCAGAGGAGCATAATGTTGCGCGGACAGTCGAGTCTCAGTAGGCTGGTTGGAAAGTGCCGCCGACCCGAAACTTCTTCCTCTGTTGGCGCAGGTCCCAGTGATTGCCTCGTAAGTATTTCTACGAACATGCACCCTCTATTGGATTCAGCTTTTACGAGAGAATTATCTGTGTGTGTGAGAGAGAGAGAGAGAGAGAGAGAGAGAGAGAGAGAGGTGTCTCCAAGAGGGCTTAGCGTAGGAGACTAAAACAAACATACAATAAAATATATTCCTCTCTGTTATTGGGATTTTCAGAGAGAGAAAACAAGCCTAGAGCCAACTGCCCATCTAATCGTACATCCATAATTCTATGTATACAGAGATGTTTGTGAAAAGCTCTCCCTCCATGGGGTATGTCTTTCACAATGTACGTGATTGAGACGCTTGACATCTTCCTCATGTTTTTACCAAATACGCACTTTGAATTTATAAGAGAGAAGCAAAATTACAACTGATCACTCATGGAGGGGGAGAAGAGTTAGTTAAAACTAGGGAAAGTTCCATAGGCCATGTTTCAGACTTTACAAAAAGGGGTCTACCATATTCCCCGGGATACAAAGGGTCATTAACAGTGAACTCAATAGTTAGCACTTTTCTTCACAGCCAGTCTATCTCTTCATGCAGCTTGTTGGCAAAATTCAGGGCCTCTTCATATTTGTTGGCCAGCTCTAGCACTTCATCCTTCATCTCTTGCACCCAATTATAAATCACATCTGCAAAGCCATTGTTGTCCAGCAATCCCTGCAGGTTTGCAACCCTTCTTGCATAAAGCTCCAGAGAGTCTTTGAGGATTGAGACTCTGTGCCTGTAGATCCTCATTTGTTCCAGCTTGAGGTTAGC
The DNA here is from genome assembly GCF_014529385.1 of Adiantum capillus-veneris. Lineage (NCBI taxonomy): Eukaryota > Viridiplantae > Streptophyta > Polypodiopsida > Polypodiales > Pteridaceae > Adiantum > Adiantum capillus-veneris. The sequence continues at coordinate 78,038 of NW_028221424.1, read as the reverse complement.
ATCCTGCACAGAGCATCCATCAAATAACGTTTTCAAACTAGGAGCTTGAAAGTTAGGAACAAAAAGGAAAGAATTTTTGAGCTTCCAAATAATCCATAAAAATTCTGCCCTAAACCTATTCCAAAAGTCTGAGAGGAGGCCAGGTGAGTCTCCTAAGAGTAGCTATTTCCACCCTAATTGGTGGTCTAGGGTTTTGACTAAGGGGGATAAGATGGGGGTGTTGGTTTGGCAGCTTTGGAATAGGTGGGAGATGTCTTCAACAACTCTTCTGCACCTGATGCATACACCATTGCTATGATTGACTTTTCTACTTCTGGCCCCTGTCCAAAGAGATTTATGAAGGATGAGCCATAGCAGTACGGACTGTTTGGGTTGTATGCTTTTGTTCCAGATGGATTGGAACTTAAAGTTCCACTGCCTCTTGTCAAGCTGCACATTCCATCTATTGTTGAGGGTGATATGGGGGGGGGGACTTGCTTAGCTGTGAAGTCAGGGGGGTTATTAAGAGCTATCCCTCCGTTCCAGCGTATGTTCTTGGCAGATGGAGAGACATCTGCTTCAAATATCCATTGATATCCTTGGGGGAACTATTGCATCCTTGATTCCAGTAATTTGACTTCCCAAGGTTGAAGTTGGCCAGTCATGATGAGTTGCTCTGAGGTGAGCCAGGAGCTGGTGGTAGTGCTCCACAAGTCCTCCCAAACTTTGAACCCTTTGTGATGAATTTTCCTGGCTGTTCTGGCTTGTTGATTAGTATCTGGGGAATTGGGTCTTTCGACCATCAGATGGATTCCTCTCTTCTGATTCCTTGGTCTTGTGTGTGTTCCTGGCTGAACCCCAGCATGGGCCTCCCTCTCTCCCATGCTTGCCATATTGATTTGAGCAGGGTAGATCCTATGGGGTTTATTTCTTGATTTCCAAAGAATACTGTGATCCAAGGGAGTTGGTTCCAAAGTCTTTGCCCTTTGATGTGGAAGCCCGCCAGGTGTTTGAACAACAGGCATGCCCATTCAGCTTCTGGTTGTTCCAGGGCTCTAATGACAGTCTTGATTGCTAGTTTGTCTGTCCAAGCGCTGATATTCCTACCTCCTAGGCCTCCTAGGTTCTTAGGCAGAATGCAGATGTCCCATTTGACTTTTGCAGCCCCTTTTTTGAAGGGGTCACCTGTCCACAAGAAGTTCCTGCATATTTTGATGATTTTCTTTAGATGGGAATTTGGGTCCCTCCGACAGCTGAGGAAGTAAAGGAGGTATGCAGTCATATAGTGATTGATGACCATAACTCTTCCAGCAATGTTGCTTTGAAACCCTAGCCACTTGTTTAGTTTCCCTTTGAATTTTTCAAGCACCCAGTCCCATCTTTGTTTCATAGTGACCCTGAACCCAAAAGGGATGCCTAGGAGCTTGAACACTTGCCCCTCTGGGATGACTTTACATCCCTGTTCTGCCATCTAATTGGGGATGGGAGAGATGAAGGCCCTAACTCCTGTTTTGGAATCGTTCACTCTGGAGCTAGATGCAGAGCAAAAGATGGTGATGGCTCTCGAGAAGTTTTGGAGTGACATGTCTTCGTTTTAACCAACCCATTAGTGTCATCTGCAAATTGTGATAGACATTGTTGTTTTGCAGAGTTTGGGAGCTTGATCCCTTCTATCAGCTTGTTTGTCATCCAACCTTTGACTAAGCAGTTAAGTCCATCCCCTGCAACTGCAAAGAGTAGTGGGGCAAGGGGGCACCCTTGTCTCACTGATCTGTTGAGGACAAATGCTTCAGATAGCATTCCATTGATGACAACTTTGGCATGAGCATTTCCAAATAGAGTCTCGATAAAGTTGACGAGGTTGACTCCAAACTCCATGTGGCTCAGGTTGTTTAGGATGAAAGACCACTCTAGCCTGTCATAGGCTTTGTCATAATCAACTTTG
>NW_028221424.1:37935-75914 GCF_014529385.1 Adiantum capillus-veneris | reverse complement strand
TTTTGGTGTCGAAAGACCCTCTCTTCTATTCCTTGCAATTAATGGTATTCGAGCCGTGGGTACAGTAGCTTGAGTGCTTTTTCTAAAGGGGTAAAGAGGAGTAGCAACTAGGCTTGAAGTGCCAAAGTACACCTAAAAAGTTTACACCTAAAAGTTGTTAAATGGCTGACAATAGTAAAGAGAGTGAAATTAATGTTGATAACTTTGATTTTGCTCATGAGCAAGCTACTAATGATGCTTCAATGCTTGTTAACTATCTTGTTTCTAGGCTTCAACAAGCCATGGGCAATCCATCTCTCCAAAGTGAAGTGCAACGGCAGCTCCGTGCTCACGGATTCTCCAAGCTCATCACCATGACGAGAGAACACCTAGGAAGCCTCCTTGTGAGACTACCAAAAGAGGTCTCTCTCCGATTCGGGAAGAAGAAGAAATCCATATGAAGGGCTCAAGAACTTACTTCTTGATGATGCATCTCCTTCCCAAAGGAGAACTCAAGAGCCTCCACCGAAGGAACGAGAAAGAAGCGAGTCTCCCGCCACCTCGGCGGAGATGGCTCCACGAAGACGGCGGGCTAAACGCTCTCCATCACCACCAAAGCGGAGAAGACCATCACACTCTTCTCCATGCCATAATTCAAAGAGGGATGATAAAAAGCAAGAGAAGAAAAAGGCGAGAAAGAGGACACCCTCTTCTCCATCTTCTTCATCCTCTTCCTCTTATGAAAGCTATGGTGAAGACAACCAAGATCAAGACAAGAAAAGGCGAGAAAGAGGTCACCCTCTTCTCCACCTTCTTCAAATTCTTCATCTTCTGAAGAAAGTGATGGTGCAACTTTTGAACCATCAAAAGAAGAGGCCATAGGAAATCCTATGCCGCATGGAAGAGGTCGTCCAAGCTGAAGAAATTCAAAGAGGGAGGGAAGAGCATCTCTTTCCTTACCTATGATGGCACCTTCGGTGCTACAGACAAAGTTTTGGCTTTTATCCAGCAATTCGATGCGGCGTTTGGAGATGAGGGCTTCACGGAGTCCTCTAAGCTACGCCATGTAGCTATGCACTTTCAAAAGTCCGCCACACAATGGTGGTCTAGCCTACGAGCCAACGGTGAAGCTCCACGAACATGGAAGGCTTTAAGAGCTTCCATTATGAAGCAGTTTTTGGCCACCGATGCCAAAGACAAAGTACTCACCGAATGGCGAAGCTTAAAGCTCTCTCCCAATGAATCCATCCACAAATATGTAGACAAGTTTTGGGACTTACAACTCAAAGCCACTGTCTTCAAAAAGTTGGATTTTGGAGAGCAAAAGCAACAATTTTGTGCGGGCTTAACCGAAGAAATGGCGGAGTATGTCAACTCCCAAAGGCCACGTACCATATCGGCGGTAATACACCATACTATGGTGGCCTCTCGAATCAATTTCCAAACGGGGGTAAAAGAAATAATAAGCCCCCCGAAAAACAAGGGTTCCAATGAGCCTAAGGGGAAGGACAATGTCCAAAAGTCTCCTAAGGGCAATTCCAACAAAGCTAAAGAGAAGGGAGTTTACAAAGGAAGAATAAACTCTCTCCTGAAGAGCTTGAGCGTTATCGTAAAGATAACCGGTGTTTCAAGTGCGTGAACAAAAGCATGCGTACCGCGCTTGTCCCCAAAAGAACAACCGCCAAGATCCTCCTAGAGCTTCTTTGGTTGAAATCCAAGAGGAGGAGATTCACCAAACTCACCACAAAGGATCTCCTCTATGCCATGCTTGGGGAAAGGTAAGAGAACATGATGCTTTTATTCTCTTTGACCCTGGTTCTATTCACAATTTCATATCTATGGAGTTAGCCACCAAGCTAGCATACAATCCTACGAGATGGGAGATATCCTACCCGCAGACAGTGCCTTCAAGGGCAAGAAGCTTCAGTCACTCCCTTAATCGGGAAATTGAGGCTTCATGTCCAAGGCTATGTGGACAAAGAGGACTTCTTTATCTCTCCTCTCAAGCATGAGGATGTAATCCTAGGGGCACCATGGTTTGACCGCCTGGCTGCCCATGTTAAATTTCCTGAAAGGAGAATCTCCTTTAAGTTCAGGGAAAGGGAAAAGGACATGTATATAGATGCTAGGGAGATGGGTAACACCATCCCCATTGTACATACACCAGCTTTCAACAAGTCAATAAAGAGCTCTATTTCCGTGTACATGATTTTTGTTAAAGATTCTCAAAATGAACCTAATGCTTTAGCAAAAGAAAATAAAAGCAACAAAAAGGAATTAGAGTTATCCAATTTTCTCAAGGGGTTTCACGATGTCTTTATTGACGACATCCCTTGTGAGCTACCTCCTAAACGAGGTAATGACGACCATGCAATTGAACTTCTTCCAGGAAGTTCACCGCCAACAAACCTCCTTATAGAGTTTCTCAAGCTCAACAAGAGGAGATTATGCGGCAAGTGCATGAGTTAGTTGAGAAGGGCATGGTTAGGCCTAGCTCATCTCCATTTTGCTCACCTGTGCTATTAGTGCAAAAGAAAGACGGCACATATCGTATGTGTGTCGACTATAGAGCACTAAATAGGATCACTATCAAGAATAGGTTTCCCGTTCCACGGGTAGAAGACCTATTTGATAAGCTACAAGGATCGACCTACTTCAGTAGGATTGACCTAAAAAGTGGCTATCATCAAATAAGGATAGTTGATCAAGACATTGTAAAGACCGCATTTCGTACTACATTTGGTCTTTACGAATACATTGTCATGCCTTTTGGCTTGACTAATGCACCAGCCACATTCAACCGCTTAATGGAGAAACTGTTCAGGCCTCATCGAACCTTCACTGGAGTGTTCTTTGATGATATTATCATCTACTCTAATTCATTGGAGGAACACAAGCAACACCTCCAGGTAATATTTCAAGTTTTAAGAGAGAATAAACTTTATGTTAATCGAAAGAAAAGTGAATTTTTCTTGCAAGAGATTCAATATTTAGGTCACATTATCTCTCAAGATGGAATCCAAATGGATCCATCCAAGTTAGAGGTAATAAAAGGATGGCCTAAACCAAGGAATCTTCATGAACTAAGAAGCTTTATAGGTATGTGTGCATACTATAGACGCTTCATAGAAAAGTTCTCACGAATTGCTGGACCATTACATGACCTAACAAAGAAAAATGTTAGGTATACGTGGTCTGCTAAGGAGAACAATGCTTTCGAAAAGCTTAAAGAAAAGCTTATCTCTCAACCTGTGCTTACACTACCGGACCTCTCAAAACCATTTGAGGTCCAATGTGATGCTTGTGGTGATTGCCTTGGGGCTGTTCTACTCCAAGAAGGGCACGCCATAGGCTATGAGAGTCGAAGGCTCGACCCTGTTGAGCAAGCTCTAGGCATATACGAAAAAGAACTCCTTGCAGTTCTACATGCCTTAGACTCATGGAAGCACTATTTATTGGGGACTCCTTTCATTCTGCGAACGGATCACCAAAGTCTTAAGTACTTCATGATGCAGACCAAGCTTTCCGACAAACAAATGAGGTGGGCAAATTTCCTTTCGCAATTTCATTTTCATATTGCTCACATTGCGGGCAAGCATAATCAAGTAGCCGATGCACTCTCAAGACGACCGAGAGTGAATGCGGTTTCCATAGCAACTCACAATGATCTATCTTCAATGATAGATGAGTATGCTATTGATCCCGATTTTAGAGATGTGATTTCAGCCCTTGCATTAGGGAAGAAAGAAGAACCATTTACTTTACAAGATGGTTATCTTCTCTATGGCAATAGACTATGCGTTACTAACTCACTACGTGAGAAAGTAATGTATGAATCTCATGCTCCCCCATATGCGGGGCATAGAGGGATTCAGTCTACCCTAAAGGGAATTGAAACATATTTCTATTGGCCTACCATGAAAGTGAACATACACGAGTATGTTTCCAAATGTGTGGTATGTCAAAAGACAAAATTTGATAGAGGGAAGCAACTTGGATTGCTTCAACCCTTGCCAATCCCTAATTCACCTTGGGAGAGCATATCCATGGATTTTATCTTTGGATTGCCTAAGTCTATCCATGGGAATACGGGAATATGGACGATAGTAGACAGGTTTAGTAAACAAGCTCATTTTATACCTGTCAAAAAGACTATCAAAGCCCATCAAATGGCAACCCTCTTCATTTCACAAATTTTCAAGTACCATGGCTTGCCAATGTCCATAGTGTCGGATAGAGATCCTAGAATGACCAGTAATTTCTGGAAGGGTCTCTTTGAGAATTTAGGAACAAGGCTAAACTTCTCTTCGGCCTATCATCCACAAACTGATGGCCAAAGTGAAATAGCTAACCTAACCATTCTTGATCTACTAAAAGCCTATGTAACGGAAGTAGATCAAAGATCCCAATGGGAGAAGTACTTACCTTTAGTAGAGTATGCTTACAATAACACTGTACATACTTCCACAGGAAAAGCACCTTTCGAGGTAATTGAGGGAAGATCAAAAAGTCCCTTGCTACTTAAGGTACATGGGAAGATCTTCGCTGCAGATGAGTATAGCCGAGACCTACAAGAATCTTTCCAAAAGATTAAGGATGCTATCTCTATCTCACAGCAAAGGCAAAAGGCTGCTGCTGACAAGCACAGAAGAGCCCAAGCCTTTAAAGAAAACGATTGGGTCTTGTTAAAGTTTCCCAAGGCTCGATTAAGGCACACGACGGGCAAGAATCCTACGGGCCACCAAAAGTACTATGCTAAACTAGCAAAAAGGTACTATGGTCCCTTCCAGATTCTTAGGCCAATCAATGAGATGGCCTATCAACTTAAGTTGCCCAATCATTGGCTCATACACAATGCTTTTCATGTGAGCCTCTTAAAGCCTTACAAAGGAGAGCCACCTCAAGAACCAACTATTGAAGACCCACCGGAGATCGAGGACCACGAGGAGGTGCTGCAGCCCGAGTCCATTCTCCGACATGAAGACAAGGTATTAAGAGGCGGTAAGACTATCCGACGATATCTTATTAAGTTTAAGAATTATCCTTTTGAAGATGCTAGATGGATGCAAGGCATACAATTAAAGGATAACCTAAACCTTGTCAATGCTTACAATGCTTCCCAAGAGTAAGCAAATGTACAAAATGTTAAAAAAATGAACAAAATTTTTTGTCTTATAAGACTCTCTTTTTCTTTATTTGTGCACAAAAATGAAGTAGTATGCATGCTTAGATCAAGTTTGCGGAGACGACGTCTCCCAAACACCAAGTAGAACTTGTCACTCTACTATGGAAGACTGATAGGACTAATGTGCAGACATGCTTGCGGCAGCCTCAGGCTCTCAAGCGCCAAATGGACTAGTCATCCATTATGGAATGATGTCGTAGGGTAACATAGGGATCCTCTACCCGCTAAGAAAAGGACTCATGCATATGCTTTATCTTCTCTACACCATAGTCGAGGACGACTATGATTTCAAGAGAGAGGTAATGTCATAATAATCAATATCTAATTCTCCTAAATGATTTTCTCATATTAAACTGATCATTTAATGTGGGGAAGTGCCAAGGGAGAAAAAGCTAGAATATTGGTTAAGCTAGCAGACCGGCCACAGTAGGGATCCAAAGGAGGGAAAATAGGGATCCAAAGGGGGGGCATCTGAAAAAGAGCCATGTGAAACAATGGGCCAAAAAGACCCTAAGGTTCAGCCCATTAAGACTTCCAAAATGCTAAGGTTCCAAAATTCAAAGGTTGAGTCCAAAGGTCAACCCTAGGGAAAATTGGATGCTTAGTGTGTGCCCTAAAAGTCTTTTCACATCCCTACATGGGAGGGGGCGAGCCCCAAAGCTAGGGGATGAGAGAGAAATCCACACACACACACACAGGCTCCCTTTACACAAAGGGAATGAGGGACACATGTCAGCTCCCTAGGCCAGATGCCCACAAGGTGTGCCCAATTCCTATTGGAAGACCCTTGAAGTGGACCAATGAGAATTAAGCTAGAGTAAATGTAGTTTAATTAATTTAAAAACATTTAATAAAAGAAACCAATGAGAAATAAGTCTCCTAGAAGACTATTGGGCAGTCTCCCAAAGGGTCCAATGAGCATTCAGAAGCCCCATGGCTTGCCTGATTCCTATTGGCCAGGAGACAAAGGGGTCCAATGAGAGTTTTGTTTAATTATTTAATTATCTAAAGCTCTCACAAAAGGGGAAAGGGGGACACATGTCTAAAGGCTATCACTTATGCTGCTTAATTCCTATTGGCTTGACCTGGGGAGGTCCAATGAGGCAAAAGCCAGACCTATTTAGCAGCTAGGGCTCGCCCAAGAGAGAGAGGGGGGCTGATTTTTGCTTGGCATTGACACACACACACTCACACTTGACCATGTGTGAAGGAAGAATACTCTATCTCCTCCCAAGCTTTAATGGAGAGCTCATCACCTACTCCAAGCTTGTGAGATAGAAGCCTACATCAACACTCTCTTGGCATGTGGATGCAAATCCAACCAAGAGCCAAGCTTCAATGCATGCTCATCTTCTCTACCAAGCTAATTACTAAGCTAAGCTATGCTAATATGAGTGATTATGTGAGGAGATGTACATCTTTCTCGTAAGATACTTCTTTTTCCTCTCAATCTACTCTCATACCCTGCTAGCTCTCACCATCTTCGAAGGTGTGTGAGGTCTTGGGTCTGAGAACGGGGATAATTCAAGTTGTGTTTGATTAAGTGTTTTGCTTGGTGTATGAAGCTTCCATCTTCATTGCACTAGCTAGTCTTGAAGGAACACAAAGAATTGTATTGTACAATGTCTCTCTTGATGGGAGAAACCATAATACAAAGCCTTTTGGAGGGGGACCGGCTCCATGCAAATCCGGTCCTCAACTGTTGTCAATAGCTTAATTGCTCTCTCTTTTGAAAGTATTGTCGATGCTATCTAACTAAGTGTTATGCTTTTTGTTGCTCTCTCCACCCAAGCACTCTTGTAATTCTCATTAGGAAGCTATTCTAATGAAATGCCCACTATGTTCATGCTGATTTCCGCTACACAAAAGTTATTAGGTCATTAAATGTTACACATTCAATGGCTTTAGTACTTCAAACAAGAAGTAGGTTACAAAGGGATTATAGCCTTAATAGAGCTCCTGCCTTGCTTCACTCTCACCACCTTACATCAACTTCACAATGGACCACAATGATTTTTGTATGTAGAAGAGACTCCTTTTATAGGCCAAAAGGGCTACCCTCTCTTATGAGAGGTACTCATGAGAGGTAGTCGTGCGGCATGACCGCCCTTGTGTAGACAAGTCCACATTGGACTCTCCAATGCACCCATGTGTGGCTGCCCTTGAGAAGACATGCGGTGAGTAATTTTTCTTCACGCATGATGGACTCTCCTCATAGAAGGGGCTTTACAAATGTGCATTTTAATACTAAAAATTACAAGGAGTAAATCAGGCTCCATACTCAACATAAACCATATCCATATTGAATTGACTTCCACACTTGGAGTTTGACATATCCATTGCAATCAAATTGACACATAGGGAGGTATGACAACTTAGTTTTGCCATGTGATTGTGAGTAAGTGAGTGATTACCAATTTTACCTTTATTTGTTTGTACCATAATACCAATGAGACTCACTTTGAACTTCTATTCTACAAGTTGTATATCCATCCATCAACCAGAACTTTGGTTTGTAGTTCCAGTAACACCTAGAGAAAGAACCATTTTTTGCCACTACTAAAGTGAAGATCATCTTCAATCCTCACCCACCTACTACTTTGGATGACGAGGAGACAGAGGAGTTGATTGAAGAATCAAGTCCCACCGCCAATCTTAGCGAGGAGGATGATTTTCATGATGATGATGCTGAGATGGAAGATGATGAAGCCAACACATGCAAATGACAATTCAGTTTCTCTCTTTGATGCTTTACAAGCCATGGGTTTAGATCTAGATGATTGCATCAGTAGAGATCTTTTCAAAGATTATTCATAAACATTTCGTGATTTATTATAAGAGAAGTTTTTATCGTGTGCCCCTTCCTCGATCTCTCTCTCTCCTCTCTCTCTAATTTTATCAACCATGCTAATTTATGTTAATCAATTGTTTAATTAATTAAACGATAAAATATCTATAATTTATTTGTCCATTTTTTTCATGAGAAATATCAAATGCTCTATATTTTTTTATAAGATAGAAAGAAGCACTAAAATTTGAATATTTTTGCTCCAAAGTGTTTCATAGCAATGCTAGAGGTAGATAACGGTGGTTATGACACCTCTCTCTCTCTCTCTCTCTCTCTCTCTCTCTCACACACACACACACACACACACACACACACACACAGAGGTGCGCAAGCATGCACATATACACATTCACCTTCACACATTTTCTTCTATAGTTGTTTGAAGAGTTATGGCTGCAACTAGTCTCAGCATTTTCTATTGTGTGTAGTGCGAGAGCGCTCTCACTATTGTAGATGCTTTAATTGAACAAGAGCTCCTTTATTTTCTTCTTGCTCAACAACGTTTCACAATAAGAGAGCTCATCACCTCCACTATGTAAAGCCTTTCAAAATATGCGATAAATGCAAGGATGGAGTTGCTTGGATTAATTGCATGCCATGTTCAGGAGAAGAGTACAAGCCAGAGCTCCTTTATTTTCTCCTTGCTCAACATTGTTTCACAACAAGAGAGCTCACCGCCTCCACACTATGTAAATCCTTTCAAAATATGAGATAAATGCAAGGATGGAGTTGCTTGGATTAATTGCATGCCATGTTGAGGAGAAGAGTGCACGCCTCTTCTATCTTATGCAAGTTTGTCTGCATTGGGCCCCTTTGTGTGTGCTACTTGTGGACCACTATGTGTGCTACTTGCGGGCTATCATTGTTGATCGAGTGGCTAGATACCTTGCGCAAGCTAATTTATTCAAATAGCCATTGTTTCATACCTCAATACCATTTTTATGTAAAATATCATGATTTTTAAAAAATGTAAAATAGAAAGAAGGATCCAAATTTGAATATTGTAGCACCAAAACGGGGGGCAGTAATGTTTGAGGTAATCATAGCTGTAATTTACATGGTAATAACAATGCTAGAGAGTGCGGCAATATGCATGATAAGCTTTGATTTACAAAGAAACTCCTTTCCAGCTCCCATCTTTCCTCTTTGGCCACCCTATTTTAGATTGTCTCACTACAAAACATGATAAATGGCTGTGGTAAACTTTTAGAAAGTTTTAAGGAAGTCTTAAGTTGAACTACTTTTCTTAGCATTTGCTTTTACAAACCCATATGCTGCATGTTTCATCCATTGACCTTGAATCAATTCTTTGAGATAAAGTACAAAATAATTACAAATTTACCTCTCCTAATATGTAGCTCCTTTGATAGTGCATACAATTAGTCAACTTGTACATCCAAATCAATGGGAAGAGAGAGAGAGAGAGAGAGAGAGAGAGAGAGAGAGAGAGAGAGAGAGAGAGAGAGAGAGAGAGAGAACCTTGCTACCTTATCCAAGAGCATTCACCATGCACCTACACACACATGCTGTTGAATAGATGCCTAGATCCATTGCAAGTAAAATAGTAAAATGAATCCATCCTTCTCTCTCTCTCTCTCTCTCTCTCTCTCTCTCAACATGTGCTTGTATGGCCAACTTTGATTGCCTTCTCACTTGTAGAATGAAAGAGATTATATTTGAGATATTCAAATTCTTTCTTTTGATCAGATGGAAATTGAAAAATGCATACCACTTCATAGTGGCAAAAGATTAAGCTCAGACAATTGAGATGTCAACTGCAGTACAACAAACAGAGGTTGAGGTCAAAGGAATTACCTATGGTTGATTGATATCTATAGTTTGCCATTATATTGCATCTTAGATTTATGTGTGTGTGTGTGTGTGTGTGTGAGAGAGAGAGAGAGAGAGAGAGAGAGAGAGAGAGAGAGAGAGAGTTTTGAAGCTAACCCAAGAAAGAATTCTCCCATAACTATTGGCTAAAGAGAACTTCCATCAATTCATTTACCTTCCCCCACTATGAAAATCTCCAAGTGCTTACCGCGCTGTTTTACCGCGATTTGTAGAGAGAAGGTGCAAATTCAAGTAGATAAACAAGAGAGAGGAGGGCGCACTCTCAAACACGTAGGCAATATAATCCTTTGGTGTAGTCTGAGCAGTCTCACAAGCAGGGACACTCCTCGTGAGTCCTAGGGACTCTTCAACACATAATCTCCAGAAACGACATGCTCCTCACCACAACAACCATCACCGCTAGACTATCGTGAAATTGTTGGTCCGCATGGTCCATCGAACATAAATCTAGATCTAATTTAATCTTAAACTCAAAATAAACCTAAATTTAATCTAATCTATCGTGCGTAAGTAAACCTAAAATAATCTAATCTAACCTAAATAAACCTAAATCTAATATAACATAAATCTAAATCTGGCCTAATCTTAAATGATAAAAAGAAGAAAATGGTATAACCTTTCTATCACCCAAGTGTGGTAGATTGGTTATGCCATTTCCCTCTTGAATAATAGGTCTTGAGTTCAACTCCTCATCGGCTAGATCTTTAAGGTCTCTTGGGATAGTTTCCTACGATGTTAAATCTTTCTTCTTTTCGGGTGTGTGTGTGTGTGTGTGTGCCAATAAAGAGAGGAAAATGGCATAAGCTTTCTATCACCCAAGTGTGGTAAATTGGTTATGCCATTTCCCTCTTGAATAATAGGTCTTGCGTTCAACCCCTCATCGGCTAGATCTTTAAGCACTCTTGGGATAGTTTCCTACGACATTAAAACTCTCTTCTTCTCGAGGGTGTGTGTGTGTGTGTGGGTGTGTGTGTGTGTGCCAATAAAAAGAGGAAAATGGTATAACCTTTCTATCACCAAGTGTGGTAGATTGGTTATGCCATTTCCCTCTTGAATAATAGGTCTTGAGTTCAACTCCTCGTTGACTAGATCTTTAAGGTCTCTTGGGATAGTTTCCTACGACATTAAAACTCTCTTCTTCTTCTTCTTCTTCTCTCTCTCTCTCTCTCTCTTTGTTTTATATCTTTCTCTCTCTTCCTCTCTCAATGTGTGTATGTATGCATTATTTGTTTATGCATGTGTGTGTGTGTGTGTTTTTTGTTTATGCATGTGCTCTCTCTCTCTCTCTCTCTCTCTCTCTCTCTCTCTCTCTCTCTCTCAAAAACACAATGTATGTGTGTGTGTGTGTGTGTGTGTGTGTGTGTGTGAGAGAGAGACAGAGAGAGAGAGAGAGAGAGAGAGAGAGAGAGAGAGAGAGAGAGAGAGAGAGAGAGAGAGAGAGAGAGAGAGAGAGAGATAGATAGATTGATTTATCGCCCACGTAGGTCATATATGACCCATGGGACCGTCACAAAAGGCATTACATCGACTTGTTGCTTCTGGGTCGGATACATATCAGTTAAGGACTGAGGGTCCAATCATTGGGATAAGGGAAAAAAGGAAACAAGATCTAGGGAGGGTTGGACAGAGCCTTTTTGGGGGCTCGAAATTCTTGAATGATGGCTTTACCACCTCGATAGACTGCCCATTTACCTTGCTTGCGGGCTTCGTGCATTTTCTTGAGGTCGCTCTTTTTTATCTTCAATTGAGTTGTGGTCAGCTCCTCGTTGATCCAAATCTTTGTCTCTTTGAGGAGTCGGGCTTGTCGTAGTAATTGCAGCTTATCCTCTCTATCTTTGAAAGTAAGAAGGTAGTGTTCGGGTGGTACTTGCCTGTGTGTATCGTTGATCCAAGAAACCTTTTCAGGCTTGATGTTAATTGGTTGAAGGATGTCGTTGAGCTTGGTGATCGCTTCCTCGAGGGTGTCCTCAATGGTACACCATGGCGAGGGGAGCCCACCAATGCGAACCTTGAGGGAATTTTCTTCTTGAAGTTTTTGTTCGCGAAGCTCTGCTATCACGCATGTTTGAACTTTGGCAAAGGTGATTGATTGGGCTTGAGTGACCTTTGATTCAACTTCTTTTGCTTTGTCGGTGGCAAGCTCGACCATGGAGTCGAAGCGTGCCTCAAGCTTGCCAAGGCGAGCTTTGAGGTCACGGTTCTCCTCCATTACCTGGTCGAGGGCTGCTTGGAGTTGTGCAATCTGTGTGAGCTTGCTTGGGGCTGCAACGATTGTTGCAAAGCTTGGTCGGCTCTTCGCTGCGGGCTTAGGGGTGTTCATTTTGGGAGAGGGTCGGCTACCGTGGGAACAAACCCTAGGTAGGGATTTTGTTGGGTTAGGCTTAGTGCTCTCAAAACAAAAAGCCAGAGGTTTCAGGTAGCCAAAATGGTTTCTTGAAGAGGCAGCTTGTGCAGGCAAGGCCCTCGTGCAACCGAAAAGGTTTCGTGTAGAGCCAGCTCGTGCAGCCAAGCCTGTCGTGCAGGCAAGGCCTTCGTGCAGAGAACTCCGTCGGGGCTGTGAGACTGTCGACCTGCAGCAGGTTTCGGCCAGGGCGAGCTTGAGCTTGTCGGTGCAGGCGAGACCAGGGCGGCCAGTGCAGCTGGGGCAGGACTGGGTTGTTAACCCCCCCCCACAGGGCAGCCCCTCGCCCAGGGGGAGACTAGGGGACGCCTGCAGAGGGAACGAGAAGCGAGAGCGCTAGGGTTGAAGGAGAGAGAGAGAGAGGGAGAGAGAGAGAAACAGAGGAAGGGAACATGAGAGAGAGAGAGGAGAGGGAAGGAGCATACCTAGCTCTCCTTCCTCTCCTCGTGTATATGTGTGTGTGTGTGTGTGGAGAAGAAAGAGAGAGAGAGAGAGAGAGAGGAAGAGCGCGGGTTACCTTTGCTTGCTTGAGCACCGAAAACTCAGATCCGAGATCTGAGTTTTCGGACGCTCTTGGTTATTTTTTTACCCCTGTCGACGTCGCTATGAGCGTCGCTAAGTTACAAGTAAACTAGCGACGCTCATAGCGACACCCATAGCGACGCCATGGGTTTTCACTTTTGAGTGTCGCACTACGAGCGTCGCTAATGTGAAGTACCTCTTGTAGTGAAACCAAAAGGGACAATCTGTGTGGTTTAGTGTACTCCCTATGCATGCAAGGTATATAGCTTCAATGGTCCATGAATATACAAAAAGATCCATTTACATATGTCAGATAATCCAAAATAGACCACTATTTACAAAAGTGACCAAAGTAAACTAAAATCTAGGCATCATCTCACTAAGCGGATGCAAACACATCTTTGAGTTAAGCTCTAGCATATCTAAACACTCACTCATATTCTACAATGTCTTTCCCTGCCTAGGTGGTTGCTTAATTAGTTTTTCCACATTATAGAGGCAATCATGTCGCAATCAGTTTGCTTTTTCTTTTGCCATGACACATTGTAATGCTCTAAAAAATATTTGCACCAATCAGATAGTTGCTTAATGCAGAAAGCAACTGCATAGGTGTCAGTGGCTTTCAAATATGGACAAGCAGCTTTTGGTTTGCAAAGCTTGAGGGCCCTCCAAGGACGTAGGGCATGCTATGTGGGGTCTTTGCTGTTGGTTGATCACTTCTCAATCAATTCCCACTCGCATTGCCAACCCCCAATCAATGACACCCACATGCAGCACACCCTCCTTAGTAAAGTTAGTCATGATGTTCCAAGGATGCAAGTCACAATGTATAATTCTTTTGTTGTGTGCATCTGCCATGGTCTTCACCAGAGCATCCATAAAAGAAGGTGTGCAATTTAGAATATGCTTGCACATCTCTTACTCTTGCTCTGTGGGAGGGCGCCTAGGATCGTCTTTTTGAGCCTTCACCATGTTAGAAAATTTACCTTTGGGTGGTGGAACACACTCTACATGTCACCCAGATCCATTCCATTGAAGTGAGGAAAAACCAGGGACCATGTCTCTTGGTGTGTTTGTGCTATGCATCTAACAATGTCCCTGTGGAACGATTGCACGCTTTCATCTAGAGCAAAAGATTGGTGGTTCTCTGCTGCATTTCCTTTGAAGTCTTTGACCACATACTGCACTTCTGGTGGCAACCAAGTGACTCCATCAATTGTGCACTCTGACACAAATCCGTAGTATCCTTTCCCAAGATTTTGACCACGTTTGATAGCTTCAGGTTTGAGGTAAAACACCAATGGCACACTGTGACATAAAACGGGTACGTAATAAATGCTCCATCCTAGTTTTTGTATCTAATCTTCCTATACTGCATCTTGAGAGGACACTGCTGGATAAAAGATGGATCTAGATTTGTTTCTATGGATATCTTGAGCATCAATATTGCGTGCTCTTTTTGATTGTGACCTCTCTACATGCCATACATTAGTCCAATGTTGTAGTTGGATAGATCTGCATCAACTGGTGCATCAACACCCAAGTCTCTTAAGCATTGTGTCATATTACCCACAATACTATCTATTAGACTACGGATAGCCTTTGCATCTATAGATGAGAAGTGTGCCTGAGCTGCTTCAATTATTGTATCAAAGAAACGATCTTTGCGCATCTCACTCTCCAATAAAGAGGTGATATCCTCCGTGGTCAGGGCACATATACACGTGACCAACAGAGATCTTATCTTGGTTTTTAACTCCTTCATTTCCACAGGATCCATGTATGCTAAAATCAACACATATTTTATGATATTTAAAGACAAAATAACTTTAAATTTTATAACAAATATATGCTTCATGCATTGAAACTGACGACAACACTAGTTTAAAGAGTAGGCAATCATTCAATGAGAGTGACAACACCTCCAACCTAGTAGTAGGGTTGGTGCCGAGGCCAACACTGAACTAACCCAAAGGCATTATCATCAATTTTAATCAAGCCTTTTATTTGGATAAGTGGGTTTAATCTATGGTTCAAAGGGTTCGACCCGATTCATAGCATTTTGTGAGTCATGACAAAAACAGTGTTCCTACCGCCTACCGACGTGAAACAAAAAGTGCTTTTATGTGGACACGTGACCATAAGTACAACATATGCATAAATTAGCATGTTAAACACAGTGAAACAAACATGGAGCAGCTTCATGCACACTCGGAAATTCTGTACATGCCCTCGTATATAGAAAAGTAATTATCGAGAGGGTAGTTTCTCAAAAAACAAAGTAGAGAGAAAAAGAAATGATGGCTATGGAGTTTAGAGCTTATCACCGTACTTTATGATTGATTACGGGTTTTCAAAAGGCTTCTTGGTTTGCCGCAAGAGAGTGGTGCTAAGAGCTACATAAAAGTTTTCACCACGAAGTCGTTGGAGAGCGCGCACACTACGAAAAGAGAAGAGGAGATAGTAAGCAAGTAGAGAGAGAGTGTTCTTCTTTTTCTTCTTCCCATGAACAAGAGAGAATATCTTATGGAGATGGTGATGGGGAGCTTGCAGCACTCCGTATAATAGATATGTATTGCCATGCGGTAGTAGACACAAGTGCCAGCTGAAAATTGAGCACCAAGGATGAATTTATATGCATTTTACCAAGGTGGAGTGTTCCCCAAGCTGAGATAGGGCACCTTTCTTTTGCCTAGAATAGCTGCTAGCTTTTGGGAAAAGACTCCATCCTTTTTTAAAAACATGGCACAACTTTTGGTGGTCAACTGTTATCCCTTACCCTTCAATTTTTGCAGTAAAGATTGATTAATTGGACAGTATCTTAAAGACCATAGCTACAAAGATGTCGAGAGAAACCCAGTAGAAGAGTTTAATTCTGCCACAATAGTAGGGTCAGAACTCCCAGATTGGCTAGATAAACCAAAGGAGTTATGGATGTGTGGGGCATCCAATTGTGGAAGCCTAAAACAAGAAGAATATATTCTAGATAGAGCGATCGAGGATACAGAATACATTCCAAAACCTTTTCCAAAAGAGTCCTTAGAACCTTTAGAATGGACATATATTCTAGAAACCTTAGATGTATGTGCTATTGAGGAGGGACCAACGACTAAGTTTTGTGAATAGGATGGTTATGATGTAGTTCCATATTACATGGTTGCGTTAATAGAAGATGATGATTACTAAATCTCATGTCAATCAAGAAAAATAAAAAATAAGCAAGAAATGGATGGGGAGATGTTCCACGATTCTACAAATCATCTTGAACGAGATGATGATGCAGATAATGAATGTTCTGGCAACCCCAACGACCTAGAGGAAATAATACTTGATGTAAGGTTTTACGATTTTCCAAATCAAAACCAAGACGTCAAGCACATTACAGGAAACATAACGAATCTCTTAAGGCCAGAGATAACTCAATGCCAAACATAAAAAATAGAATAGAATTTCTATCTCTGGTAAAGGCAAAAGATTATATTAAAAATGAAATATCAGCTTAGTTCTCTCAAGATTGAGACCCTAGGACAAAACACAGTCCTAGGGATGTAAAAAAAGAACTCAAAGGTTGAAGGCAGAAACTAAATCCAAAAGATTATCAAAATTAGAAGAACCAAAATTGACGAAACTTAAACGTAAGAAAAGGTACCAAGAGCTAAAGAAGACTTATTGAGGGAAGTATGGACAACCGAAACTGACAACAGAGAGGATGAGAAAGACAATAGCAAAAACCATAGGAGTGTACCATCCCATTATAGAAAGTTCAGTATTCAAGACCAAAAGATAATGCTGACACAGCCCAGAAGAGAGCAACGGGAGAAAGAGTCTTATGATGGGCCGGAAGATGCAAATAAAGTAGACCTAGCACAACCTGGAGAGAAACCACAACCCGTCTATATAGCCACCACCTGATCCAAGATGAGGAAGAGGAGCTTCTCAGACTTCTTCAGGAATATAAGGATGTGTTTGCATGGTCTTTCAAGGATTTAAAGGGAGTGGATCCGACTCCCTTTAAATCCCTTTAAAACCTGATGTGAAACCTAGCAGACAAAGGCCATACACATACAATGATACCTTTGCTAAGCATATCAAGGAAGAGATTGATAAACTGAAAGACGTGGAGTTTATGCATGAGATAGAACACACTAATTGGGTATCCCCAATGGTTGTTGCACCCAAAAAGAATGGCAAACTCTGAGTGTGTGTCAACCTTAAAAAAGTCAATGCACCCACAATAAGGGATAACTACCCCTTACCAATTATGAACCACGTCCTTGAACGAGTGGCAGAGAGTGTGCATATTCCTTCTTGGATGGGTTCTCTGGTTACAATCAGCTTGCAATTGCACCCAAGGACCAATATAAAATGGCATTTGCCACAAAATTGGACATATTTGCATATCGAGTCATGCCATTTGGGTTAACAAATGCACTGCCACATTTCAAAGATAGATAGCCCTAGAGTGATGGGCGTCTATACAAGCTCGGGTGAAAAAACCTCCTAAAGAGGGAAAAAATGGCCCGGCGGTCCTAGTGTGTTCACACACATCACTACCATATGTATATGGTAACACCTCCCGATGACGATGAAAGTGACACTATTTTCGATGAAAATGACACTACTTTTGTTTTGGATCCCTTTCATTTTCATTTTTACATTTTCATCTTTTTACAAGCTCCCATGGATATTAAGATAAAGACATACCTTATAACAAAAATAAAACAAAAACAAAACAAAAACAAAAGAAATCAAAACAAGATTTGGTTAATCATTCCCCAGTGTGATCTGCTAGTCCCAAGCAATATCGGCGGAATGACCCGCGCTACTAATGACACAAACTCTAAGAAAAAACAGACAAAAAAAGAGAGATCGTTAGTTGCCATGTCAATATCTGGGATGTTCAACCAGCTCTCACTTGATTTAGTGGAAAGGTAGCTACCCTTGAAGCCACAAAAGAAGGGCGATAGAGCACTGTTGAGCCAGCAGAGGATCACACCCGCATTTTTGCTCACACCCATCATTTTGTAACCATTGATTGTAATAAATGTCTTTCCGACATTAATTTTGATTTGAGCCATTCATTAAGTAACGGGACTCAATTGAGTTTCCAGCTTGTAATCCCTACGTAATTTCACCTGTTGATGTAAATAATTAGAGATGTTTTCACCTCCAAGGCTGAGGTATATAAGCCAAAGTTTTGTAACCTAAAGGGGATTCAATTATTAATCAAAGTGAGTTTTTGAGCGTCGTGACTGTGTCTGAGAGAGAGAGAGAGAGAGAGAGTCTTATCTCCTTGCTACGCGAGCTACGGGGCCGCCATTGGAGAAGCGACACCGCCATTGTGTTAGCAACGGTGAGAGCTACGCACAGATACCAAGAGTGCGCGCTATCGGCTTCTACGTGTGGTAAGTTCCTACGAGCTTCGGTGTGAGTTTTCTTCCAACTCGTGTGTCGGAATAGAGTGTGTAGCATATCTATAGAACCACAACGAGTAGAGCTACACATTCGTACCATCGGGGTCAAGTTTTGGTCACCTGTATTTTTCGGCCTGTCTTCATACGCGTTTACCGCACGGAGTGGTTATAGGTTGATTTTACAGTTCAAGTCTTTAGGGTGTTGTTCTTACCTAGTGTATAGACTTCCCCTTGAGTTTGAGATCGATTCAATGATTCTAGATCCTGTTTCGTATAGCATTCGTTCGTAGTACGGATTTCAGTCACTTGCGTATTTTAGAACTTAGATTTGATTTCCTTGGTAGTGATTGTCATTAGAAGGTCGAGTAGGTGATTTGACACCCACCTAGTTGTTTCCATGCGCCTGCGGGTCAAGCTTCGTCCTCGTCTGACAAATTCTGTTGTTGGTTGAGTTCTCGCTATTTAGCTTCCGCTAGCGGCGTAACCGCCTTAACATTTGGCGCCGCTGCCGGGGACGAGAGCCCTAAGTAGGTGACCTTAGACTAATCCTACGAGGTGAGTCGTATAAACTACTTTGTATACTTTAGTTAGAAAAGATCTAGGAGTGGTGGACTCCGAAGGTCTCGAGAGATACTAGGAAGTGGGGTATTCCTGGGTCTTCCGTGTTGACAGTATTTTTAGTTTAGCTTAGATTAGATTGTTTTTTATGGTGTTTAAGTGGTTGTTGACATAAAAAGCATTTGCTACTCCTTGTGGGTAGTAAATCTCTTTATATTTTCAATTGCAAAAAATCCATTTTATGATTAGAAGTAGCTTAGGTAGGGCCTGATTTGATCCTGATCTAGAGCTATCAATTGGTGTTCTATTCGCTTGATGTGTTTGATTGCATGTTAGATCATTGAAAAAGTCTCTTTGGTAGTGAAATATGCAATAAGCAAAGTTCAGAAAAAATTTCTGTGTAACTGATTGTGGCTGAGCACTTAAAAGAGCTATTGGAAGAGTTCTGTGCTGAAAAACTGGAAATCTGCAACTTTAGACATCATACGCGTATGATGTCTTAGGACCTAAACAGAGACTAAAATTGAAAATTTGACATTGCCAGAGTGTTTAGAAGGGGGGTTTTACCCTAAGATCAACTTAAAACAAGAGCATTAACACTCAAAGAAACCCGAAAAGACAAGTCGGAGTCCAAGAAACGCAAAGAATAGGAAATTTTGGATTCAGATCTTGTTTTTACATTCAAACCTAACAAAAACACTTGAAACTCAATTATAAACATTGGAGAAGGCTTAAAACCAAAAAATAGTCAAAATCTGGGACAAAAGACATCATACGCGTATAATGTCTTTTGTCACTTCCACTGCTTATTTTTGAAATCTGACCTGACAAGATTGTCACAAACACTGTGGGAAGCATAAATATCAAGTTTGGACCCAAATTGATGAAAAAGACATCATACGCGTATAATGTCTTTGACCTAATTTTGGACATATTTTGATACTTTGCTAACACAGATCCATTGTAATAGCTGTCTAGAGGTTATATTTCAAGTTTCATTCCATTTGGATCACAATTGACCCAAAAAACAAGTCAAAAGCGGAAAATTGCCAAGAAAAGCCTAAATTAGCCATAACTTGCTCAAACAGAGTTCAAACTGAATTTTGTGAGTGAACAGAGCATAAAGGGGCCATTGAGAGTGAGCATAACCAAAATAGTCAAAATCTGTGTAAAAAGACATCATACGCGTATAATGTCTTTTTGAGCATAGCAGTAACAAAATTCTCACTTGATGAAACAGAAGATGTCCAACTAACAAGATTAAACAATTGACCAAGTATCAGTCAGTTTGGATCAATTCTGACCACAAAAACTTGGGGAAAACAAATTGCCGAGACGGAAAAGTTACAGTCCTTTAGGGGAATTGATGAATTTGAGATCGGGCAGGAATCTCCGGAATAATCAACCAAAACAAGGGGAACCAGCAAGTGTCATATCAACCGAGGGAAGTGTAAACCAAAGTTGGGTGCAACCATTAGAGCCGATCTTTGAAGAAAGTGTTTCTGATACTTCTTCGGAGAGATCTTACGAGATTTTCACCGAAAACTTGGAACACTTGAACCTGAACAACAGAGAAAATATGGCAGCAGGATCATCAAACCCTTCCGCCACAATGAAGCTATTGTTCATAAAATACCAGTACGACAATGAGCAAGGTGCCAAGATCTACAAAGATGGAATGGACCGCTATTGTGTAAAGATAGAAGATAGACCTAGTGAGTTCAAGGACTTAGTGCCTGTGAGCTATAGCGGAGATAGATATCTAGATGACGAGGGTACCATGTACTTGGTAGTCCTAAACCCTAACATTGTGGACAAGTGGGGATTGATGGGCACCAAAGCCAAAATAGATGAAGAACTCGAGGAGAAAGCACCAATAATGAACTTTCCTAATGCGAGGTTAAGAAGAGAGAATGAAACTACAAGGATCAACACTGATAACATCTATGTGGGGCTGTACAAATATAATAATGGGGAGCAAGATCTCTATTATAGATGTGAAGAACCCTACACCGGAGAGTTGACAGACAAAAAAAGACTCTATGTCTTTACCTACACAGAGGGATCGGAAGTGAAAATTGCCGCTTACGATAAGTATGGCAGGCAATACTCAACAATGGGCAAGAAAGAATTAGAAGGATATACATACTTTGGGGGACCACTACATCAGTATTATGTTACTTCTAGCTCACGTAGACCAGCACCAACAAATGGAGTGCAAAACTCAATGACAACAGGAGGACAAAGAACTCAGGTTGCTGACTCTTTCAGTCAACCTTGGGACTCGAAGCTCGGACCAATGGGATCATTACATTCCAGAGAGTCAATGGAGACGAATCGAGGTAGTGCAGTTCCAATCCCCACCTATACCACTCCAGGTCCAAGGTTTGAAGCGAACCATCACATTTACTCCTAGTAGTAGATTCAGGGCGGGGAACCGACAAGGGTAACCCATGAAGTCCATGATGCTAGAGAAAGCTTTAGCCGAGACACAGGAGCAATGAGATTGGTAGCAGATCATAGACGTATGAGACCATCTCAAGTAGCCAAGTGTATGCCCAAGAAGTATGGTGGTTCAGGAGATCCGTATGCACATGTGTCACTCTTTAAGCAAGTCTTAAGAGCTGAGCAGATAACAGATTTCCATACACAATACGAGGGATTTGGTCTTACTCTAGAAGGTACCGCATTGACATGGTTTCAACCAATGAACATAGGGGGATTCCATGACATTGACCATTTGCTAAGAGAGTTTGCTGAGGAATTCTCAAAACGAGGGATTAAGCACAATACGGTCTCACAAATATATGCTTTTAAACAGAGAGAACACGAAAAGGTGAAGGAAGCTTCACTTCGCTTCAAACAATACATTGAGAGATGTCCAGTACGTGAACGACCACAAGATGACAGACTATCTGTTCTCTTTATTGAGGGACTGAGGAACGACACTCTCAAGAAGGACTTGCACTTGAAAGCTTGTACAAGTTTCGAGCAAGTAACGAGAGAGGCATTGTACTTAGTGGATAACTGTACGGTTTATGGAGAGGTGTCAGCGGATACAGATTTTGCATCCAGTAGCTCCTCCTCCGTAGCGAGCGAGACTACCACTAAAAAGAATGTTCAAACAACAACCATGCCAAATGTAGAGCAAATGATAGAAGATGCTCTAAAAAGGATGGCACCATACCAAAAACCATTGCCAAAAACACTGAAATGGTGTGCTATTGAACAAAAATGGACAAACCATCCAACAGAGGAGTGCTATTACAACAAAGGGTATGTAAGGGAGCGCCAGTATGCACCTCCTGCTCAATTAGCACCACCTCAGATACATCCAGTACCTCGATACCCAACGGGAAATGTACCTGGACCTATGGGGATAGAAAGACCGCAACCGGTATTGGGACAACAACCACCTTTACCAGGAGCAAGACCAGTGGGCATTAGATATGCACCAACCTTAGAGAATCAGGAAGAACAAGCCTTAGTGCCTGTTCAAGCCTATTACGAAGAATCGGGTGCACACATGTCTCCGACAGTTTATTACCCACCAGAAGAACCAAAACAACCAGAACCATGGGGCATGATGGGGAATGTTGGAATACCAACAATTACAAGTGCTTCTGATGAAGAGAGATACAATTTGGACGCAAGAACCTTGATGTTCATAGCTCATGGACCATCCTATCCACAAAGGACGAATCAAATGGGACCAAGACCAGCACTAGGACCCTGTTACAAGTGTGGAGGTGACCATCTGATGAATGTTTGCCGACATACGGAAATCATTCGAATTAACGCGTATTGCACTGAGTGTGGGGTTACTCACTTCATTGAGGATTGTTCAAAGAATCCAAACAAAGTGCAAAAGACGACATTGAATATGCTAGAAACTATTCCTACCAGCAGTGGGTCTGAAAATGAAACTCTGATACCAACGCAAGCTGTTACTAGAGCTCAAGCTAAGAAAACCACTAGAGAACCTGAGAATGGAAAGTTAGCGACTGACGTAGTTAGTCAAGGACCGCGGAGTCAGAAAAACACATGGAAAGCTAGAAAAGCACGCATGAAGTTGAGAAAAGAACGTGAAGACGCTATTCTAGCTGAGGAACTAAAGCAAACTAAAGCTAGATTAGAAAAACTTGAGAGTCAAAACGGGAAACGAGAGATGAGCCCGGAAAGAACGAAACAAAAGAGTATCAAAGAAACAACGAGCTTAAGCTCCGGGGGATCAGTGCTAGTCGACAAGGTACACGAACCATTGGACGCACTGATGAGAGCTTACGAAGCTAGGTTAAGAACAACCAAACACAAGAACAGAGGTGGATGACATACCCAAACGCGGAATTGGAAAAGCAGAGACTTGAAATGTGCCAAGAATGATCGAGACTGCACAAGCCTTATTAGAACCACCAAAAGAAACAATGAATTGTGGAAAGGAAAACCCAATTCAGCAAGAGACTATCGTTTCACGGGTAGCTGAAAAGACTCCCAGTGCACAAAAGCCTGAAGATACACAAAAGGATGACCGCATAGTATTGAACACAACCGATCAGGAGATAGAGAGTTTTCATCCAGTCATACAGAGGAGTTACGAAAGAGATGAGGATTACAATGAATTTTGGAAACAAGTGAGAGAGGCAAACTTTGCAAACGAGCTAAGTTGCCAAGCTAATCAGACAAATTGGGAAAAGGACATCAGGAATCCTCCCATAGTGGAATTTGAGGCAGGATCTCAAGTGGACTTGGATCTGCAATCTTACTGGGGAGATGGGGGCTCTGTTAGAACAATGGAGAGCAAACCTCATTCACTGAAAACCTTACCTTCATACTTAGGAGAGTATGAAGCAAAATCTGAGATTAGAGCACTTCCCTCACGAAAAATCTCATCAGAAAAAGTCATGGACTCGCAAGGATTGATAGAGATTTTGTCAACACCAGTGACATGCACTATCACTCTAGCTGAGCTTTTGAGGCTAAGACCACATAGGAAAATGCTTGGAGAAATTCGGGATAAAAGATCCAACATCGAGATTGCAAGAGAGCATTGAGGAGCTGAGCAAGCCACAAAAGAACGCTAAGCCTGTACCCTTAAACAAGGTCGGAGAGTATTGCGAAGGTGAAGAGGGGAATACAACCTTACCAGTTGAATTCCAAGGAGTGAACACGATGGCAATACTAGACAGCGGAGCTGGGGTAGCCATTGCTACAAAAGAAATCTGGAAAAAATGGGGGAAACCAGCAATAAGGAAGACTAGGTTGAAACTCCAATTAGCAGATGGACACATGGAGAAACCTATGGGGTTATTAGAGAAAGTTGTAGTGACTTCTTGCGGCATTGAATACGAACATACTTTCGCTATTGTCGATTTTGGCAAGGAGAATAACTATGATATCATAGTGGGAAGACCATTCATGAGACAGTTGAAAATGGTCCAAGATTGGGGCTACGATCACATATACTTGAGAAATATGGAAACCACTACACGTGTGAACCTGAAAGACCATAGCTACAAAGATGTGAACCGAACACCGGTAGAGGAGTTTGATTCAGCTACTTTGGCGGGATCCGAATTTCCAGCTTGGTTAGGTAAACCCAAGGAGTTATGGATGTGTGGAGCTTCGAAATGTGGAAGTCTGAAACGAGAAGAATGTGTTTTAGAAAGGGCTATCGAAGACGAAACTTATGTAGGAGAACCCTTTCCAGAGGATACGTTTGAACCATTAGAGTGGACACACATTCTAGCAACCCTAGATGTTTGTGCAATTCCGGATGGTCCCACAACGAAATTTTGCGACAAGGACGGGTACGACGTGGTTCCGTATTTCATGTTGAGAACTGTACTCAAAAAAGAAACTGAAAAGAACGATACACTGGAAAAGGAAGATGAAGAAGAGGTGTTTCACGACATTCCCAATCATCCAGAGTGGGGAAATGAAGCAGACAACGAGTCAACGGACAATTCAAGCGGAAACGAAGAACTATAATGGATGTCCGATTTTATGATTTTCCGAACCAAACTAAACAACGCCAGAAACACTATAGAGCAAAGAAGAAAACAAAAGGGGTTAGAACCAATCCGATGCCTAGAATAAGAGGAAAAAATCAATTCCTAATGCTAGTAAAGGCTGAAGATTGTGTTAAGGATAAGATTTCTGGAAGAATGAGAGGCAGTGATCAAAAGAGCTTACGAAAAGACAAAAGAGGCTCAAGAAATCAAGTTCAAAAGAATGGAACGAAAACTGAAACAGAAAAATCAGAAAAGAACAAGCGCAACAGAGAATACACAGAGTCCAAGTTAGAACGTAGAAATAAGTACAGAGAGCTCAAGAAAACTCTGAAGGAAGTTTGGACGACAGAAATTGAGAGTGGAGAGGACGAAAACGTCAAAATCAAGGAAAACATGGATGTTCCCTCTCACTATAGGAAATTCACAATAGAGGATAGGAAGGTGATATTAACCCCACCTATTCGAGAGAGGAAGGAGAACGAATCTTATGACGGACCGGAGGATGCAAAAAAAGTTGATTTAGCAGCTCCAGGTGAGACGCCTAGACCGGTGTACATAGCCACAGATTTGTCTCCAGGCGAGGAAGAGAGACTTTTGAGTCTTCTCAGAGAGTATAGGGATGTGTTTGCATGGTCTTATAAGGACTTAAAGGGAGTTGACCCATCGATATGCCAACACACAATCCCACTGAAACAAGACGCAAAGCCTAGCAGACAGAGACCATACACATATAATGATACTTTTGCTAAGCGAATCAAAGAAGAGATAGATAAGCTAATGGAAGCTGAATTCATATACGAGATTGAACACACTGATTGGGTATCTCCGATTGTGGTAGTACCTAAGAAGAACGGAAAACTCCGAGTGTGTGTCAACTTAAAGAAAGTGAATGCTGCAACAATCAGGGACAATTATCCCCTGCCGATAACTGATCATGTTCTAGAGCGTGTATCAGGGAAAACAGCATACTCCTTTCTTGATGGTTTTTCAGGATATAACCAGCTAGCCATAGCACTGGAAGATCAACATAAAACAGCTTTTGCAACGGAGTGGGGAATTTATGCTTATCGGGTTATGCCTTTTGGTCTAACCAATGCTCCCGCAACCTTCCAGAGGCTGATGACGCATGCTTTCAAAGAATACTTAAGGCTGTTTCTAGAAATATACATGGATGACTTATGTGTACATTCTCTACTGAGAGATGAGCATCTAGAACACCTAAGAAAAGTATTTGAGAAATGTAGGACATATCGCATTTGTCTCAATCCTGAGAAATGTGTGTTTATGGTCCGACAGGGCAGAATTCTGGGACATATTGTCTCACAAAACGGAATATCCACGGATTTAGAGAAGATAAAAGTTATAGTGGATATGCCTAGACCAACCAATGCGAAACAAGTACAGAGCTTTATGGGACATTGCGGATATTATAGACGATTCATTTACATGTACGCTATAATAGGCCAACCACTTTACAGGCTAATAGTGAACTTTGAATGGACAGAGGAATGTGAGGAATCATTCAAGAAATTGAAAGAGGCACTCATTACTGCTCCAGTCTTGAAATCACCAGATTGGGAGAAGATATTCCATGTGCACATAGATGCTTCGGCATATGCAATAGGATGCATTCTGGCTCAGCCAGAAGAAGGAAACATGGATTTTCCTATCTGTTACGCCAGTCGACAGCTCAACCATGCAGAGAAGAATTACACCACAACAGAGCGAGAGGGATTAGGAATGATATATGCTGTGAAGAAATTTCGGCATTATCTTCTAGCCAACAAGTTTGTGTTTTTTACGGATCACCAAGCCTTGCTCTACCTAGTGAATAAACCATGCAATACCGGGAGAATAGTGAGATGGTTCATTATCTTACTGGAATTCGACTTCACGGTAGTAGTAAAGAAAGGAAAAACACATCTTAGAGCTGATCATCTTTCGCGATTGACGAATGGAGAAGACCCTATAGGAGTAGATGACGACATGCCAGACGCGTACTTGTTCAACATAGAAATGATACCTAAGTGGTCTCAAAATGTCGTTGACCTATTAACCTATGGAGGAGAGTTCGATAGAAGAGAATACAACCTGAAACATATTGCTATTCAGCAATCCAAGAATCTTCAATTGATTGCAGGAAGGTTGTATCAATTGGGAAATGATCATGTTTTACGACTATGCATCAATCCTGAGGAATATAATATATATCTGTGCGAAGCACATGTTCAGGAATGTGCATTTCATTGTTCAAGAAGGAACACATATAGGAATTTGTTACAATTGGGAGTCTATTGGCCAGGAATAAAGAAAGCGTACATGAATATGTCACTGTATGTATTGTATGTTCATCAAAACCGCCAGCTGAGTATTCGACATTATATCAGATAATGATCGCTCCAGAATGGAGTCAGTATATTGTTGAATATCTCACAAATAGAACTTTCCCAGAAGGAACGTCAAAAGCTCGTCAGAAATCTGTAGAGACAGAAGCTAGAGATTACGCTTTAATAGGAGATCAACTCTATAAGAGAGGTAAAGACAACCAGCTTAGGATTTGCGCATCAGAGTCTGAGTATGTGATAATCCTGGAGCAAGCTCATGGAGGAGTAGGTGGAGGCCATTTCTCAGGTGATAAGACAACAAAACTTGTCTTAGCCGCAGGAATATGGTGGCCAACATTACATATGGACGCTGAGGAATACGTTAAAAGGTGTGATGACTGTCAGCGGACCAAAGTACCACTTAAAAGAGATGATATGCCGCTTAGACCAATGATGGGGGCAAGAGCTTTTGCAAAATGGGGGATTGATTATGTCGGACCCATTTCACCTCCTGCATATAAGACTCATGCACAATACATCGTTGTGGCTACAGACTATCTAACAAAGTGGGTCGAAGCAAAGGCAACTCAAAAAGCAGATGCCAGGACCACGGCACAATTTCTGTATGAATACGTCTTTGTACGATATGGATTGCCAATAGAAATTGTGAGTGATCGAGGCACACATTTCATAAATGAAGTGATAGAGATCCTTCTAGATGAATTCATGGTAATCCATAGGAAATCAGCCCCGTATCATCCACAAGCAAACGGACAAGCTGAAGCAACAAACAAAACCATATGCACGGTCCTTACGAAGATTGTATCTGAGTCGAGAACTGACTGGGACCAAAAGTTGCATTCAACATTATGGGCATATAGGGTAGCATATAAAACATCAATAGGAACGACCCCATATAACATGGTTTTTGGGCTAAATGCTATCTTACCAATAGAATTCTTGATTTCAACCTTAAGGGTGGCTAAGGATCTAGAGTGGACAGGGCACGAGCTCTCTGATAGAATAGATGACCTGGAAAAGCTAGATGAGCTTCGCCTAAAAGCAGTAGCTTCCATCTACGCTCAAAAAAGGCGACAAAAGGAATTTTTTGATAAGCATGTGCGGACTAAAGAGTTTAAAGTTGGGGACTATGTCCTAGTTTACACTCTGAAACAGCATGCTAAGAAGCTTAAAAAGCGAGGGATGGGACCTCTGGTGATTAAAGATCTATCACCAAGTGGAGCCGTCAAGCTTGCTACATTAGACGGAGAAGAAATGCCCAATTGGATTAGTGGATGCAGAGTGAAAAAGTATCTGTTGCCGCTAACACAAGACATGCTTCTCAAAATACATCAAGAAAAGCTGCGTGTCCAGAAAAAGAAAAAGATTGTGGAGGAAGCGCAAGCCGAGGCGAAGGAAAGAATGGAGAAAAGAAGACTACTGCGTCAGAAACAGCGCAATGAAGGAGCAATACGAATAAACGCAGTTAGTATAACAGAAATGGATAATGACAAAGAAGAACCCATCATTGAATGCAAAGTAGGAACCAACCAAATCAAAGCCAGAGCACTATTGGATTCAGGAGCTCAAGCTAACCTACTTTCACTCAGTTTGTATAGACAATTGACAAATGACACTAAACTAACAAACTGCCAAGCAAGAGTTAAAGAGTTACTCTGAGAATTCAATCAAAACTGTCGGATGCACAGTTTTACATATACAGATTAACCAATATGTGTATCCTCATATGTTTTACGTGGTTGAAGACCAAGCTACACAACATCCATTATTGCTAGGACAACCATGGCAGAAGCAATACAATGCAATGATTGACTGGAGTTCTAAATCAGTGCTTATCAAATACGAAGGTGAAAGTCAATCAGTTAAGTTCACCAAAGGAGCAGAGCCAACTCCAAAGGAAGAATCCACGGACAAGGGCAAACAACAAACAGAGGAAAAGAAGAAGCAATGGCAACCAAAAGTTTCTATACAACCGGATTACTCTTCGACGAGGAATTCTCAACAGTGGATAAGGAAGACAAGCAATAATATAACAGCTCAACCTTGGGAAAAAACGGAGTCAAAGTTGGTATGGAGACCAAAAAAGGTGGTGCCAGAAAAAACAAACAGAGTCTTCAATACCAGACAACAGAGTGATCCCCGACAATCAAGGACAGTGAAACAGATCTGGATTCCAAAGAAGTTCATGACGGCACAAAGCTATAGCAAGCAAATTTGGATCCCAAAGATTTGTAAACAGGAACTCCCTTCAATACAATCAACGGAAACTCCTAGGTATTTCAAGGCGAGGAAATCAACACACAGAACAAAGCAGGTTTGGGTCGCAAAGAGTTTGTGGCAAGCACAAGCAAAGCGGAAGCAGATTTGGATTGTGAAAAAAGACAACAAGGTAATGAAGAATCCATCTACTGATTCTACTACCGAAGTGCCAAAACCAACCCAAAACCCGACCACCAATCCTTCAATCAAACAAAGAGCAGCTTTATTGGAAAGAATGTTGTATCATCGCTCTACAATTGCATTGGGAACTTATGACCAAAACAACTACAATGCTTCACCCACAGACACTTCATAGTCGTCCGGGAGGACTCAGACTAGGAGGGGGGGAGGTATACAGGAGCTACAAAGCAGCTACAAGCGGGAAAAACAAAGAAAAACAAAAATTATATTACAAGGGCAGTGTCTTACATGATTTTGCAATTTTTTATGTTTGATTGCGGATATTGATAATATTTATGCCCTTATATACCTTGTTTTGCAACAAGAAGAGATCAAATGATGAATTTGGGTCTCTAGATGTGTAAATATCACTAAATAAGAGTGTTTTTGGAGCTAAAAAGTGGAAAAAAGTGGTAATCCAAGTCCAAAAATCACAAAGAAGTGTATATTCATATACACAGGGTTACCAGCTATTTATCGTGTATGTTTGGAATTTTTTGGCTTCAATTTGCTATTTTCCTTTATTTTTTATGATTTTCTTAATAAAAATAAAAGAAAAATAAAAAAGCAGGTGAAATGAGATCGGAAAAAAGAAAAGAATAGACGGTGATGATCCTAATGACAAGGGCAACCCAGGTAAAAATTGGGTACAATTCTGAAAAAGTTGCGGAAAGCCCGAAATGACAGAATTTTGGCAAAGTGGACAGATTTCTCAGAAACAGGTCAAACGGAGTCCAAATTGAGAAATTTCAAATCCTAAAGTGCATTTCACGACGAGATAGGAGCACATGTCAAATTTGGTAACAAGTGATCCGGGAAGCCCGAAGTTAAGTATTTTTCACTTCACTATCAAGCTCATTTCCACTATTACCTTCTTGGAGAGAGCAAAGAGCACACAGGAGCATCCGGCCTTCTACCGCCTTCTACGACTGCTACGAGAGCTCAGAGGACACCAGACATGAGAGGTAGACTCGTTGCCATAAGCTTTTGATGCTTATCGTTAACTTTTGTCGCGAAAACTCACCAAAACCAAGAAACAAGAGCAGACGGGGAATGGGGAAGAACGCTAGGTAGGGGCACAACCGCCTAACCAAACTTTGCAAGAACTTAGAGGTGGGTTACCCTAACATAGAGGATGAGTTTCTAGCACTCAAAGCTTTAGAAAGAACGACTGGAAAAACCCTAGGTCAACAGAGCCTGCAAGAGGCAAACAGAAAAAAGTTGTCGGAACGACACAAAACTTCTCAGGAAGCTTAACAACATCGAGGGCAATGCAACCATGGAGTATCTCCGGGTTTGGATCACCAAAAGTAGGTCGGAACAACCGATTCGGCTGCGGACACACAAAGCGTCATTTTGGCATAACGGCTAAAATTGACGACCAAATGACATGAAACTTCACAAGCAGTTTCAACTATACATGGATGACTTATGTTTGCAAGCAAAACCCAAAAGAAAGCTGATTCACTTACCGATGGTGAAAAAGACGCTTTCGAGCAACCAAATGGATAAAGATGGAGAACGGGGAGCCAAAGTCAAGTTCAACCAAATAGGTGGCTTCACAACATATCCAATGAGCTGGAAATGCAACTCTCAAGAAGAAAAGTTGAAGAAATTCAACTCCAAGGCAAAAAGACGACTTCGGAGACTGAAATGCCTAAAGGGGGCTTTTTAGCTAAACTGATGACTTTTTAAGTTGAAAACTAGTTAGCAGGGCTTAGGGCACTAGCACAAAGCATTCTTTGCACAAAAAGACCAACATTTCAAGAAAAGACATCATACGCGTATGATGTCTCACAGCATGATTTTCACATCCATTTCAACATTTGAGTGCATAGCCTCATTCCACATGTTAATCACATCCTATGAACCAAGTATCATGAGAATTGGAGTTAGAAAACCCAAGGAAAACCAAAAAGACGCAAATAGGCCATAAAATTGATTTTTGGTCCTAATTTTGTCAAAATAACTCCAAACTCATTGAAACTTTGTAGGATTGTTGATTAACACATCTACAAGCTATCTGGAACCAAAAAGCACCATTTTGACACAAAAGACATCATACGCGTATGATGTCTATTTGCACTTACAGAGCCAAAAATGCTCATTTGTCATCATACATCCATTATATATATCTAATACATGCTACATATGAAGTTTGGAACCATTTGGTCAAGTGGATCACCCCATTAGCCCAATTAAGAGAAAATCCTTCATGCAAAGCCTATTTTTGTCCCAAATCCAACATA
This sequence comes from Adiantum capillus-veneris, assembly GCF_014529385.1. NCBI lineage: Eukaryota > Viridiplantae > Streptophyta > Polypodiopsida > Polypodiales > Pteridaceae > Adiantum > Adiantum capillus-veneris. The sequence goes on along the minus strand of NW_028221424.1, from coordinate 44,112 downwards.
TTCAAGTCCAAACCAAGATTTGAGTATAAACAGTCCTTCACTAGCACATGGAGAGTCCACAGAACCAATCCCATGAAAAATTGATGAAAAAGACATCATACGCGTATGATGTCTCCAGGGCCATTTTTAGTCCAAATTCTATCCAAACTTGATAAATCCACTGAATAAGCCTATCTAAAGCCAAATCCAAGCTTATAGAGAAAATTGGTCCAAAAATGCACCAAAAGACATCATACGCGTATGATGTCTCACTATGTGATTTTGGCACCTCAGGGCTTCAACCACAAAACAGAAGTGTTCTACATGCCATTTGAAAGTGATCCACCAAGTTTTATCCAATTTGGATCATAAAATCCATTTCCCTTTCAAAATTTTGCCAAGAGCCTGAACTGGAGTGAACTGGCCAAAACTTGACCAAATGGGATCCAAACTCAAATCCAAGCATATGACACTCATGTATACACTATCAGCTACAAGCACAACCAATATGAAGTCATTCTGACACAAAAGACATCATACGCGTATGATGTCTCAAGCATGTTTTTGAGCCCAGTTTGCATATTTTTTCACCTACATTGCATCCTTAGGCCCTGAATAGCTCATGTTTCAATTTTCAAGTCATTTGAATAGTTAAAAGCTTCATTTCGGCTTTCAGTACTAAAAAGACGCTAACTTCTGAAATTGGAGTTACAGGATCCATGGATTCCGCTAAGTCATCGGCAACTAAGAGAAAAAGACCAACCATCAAGGATGCTCTTGCAGAAGCAGAACCTTTTGATATTCCAACAGAAACCCTCAAGCCAACCAAGACTTGGGTGGAGGAAGCAGTACTAGAAAAAGAGGGAATAAAGATCTACCAGGGGACTTTCAGAGATCCTCAAGGGCAATCGGTCGATGTACCTATGATCCCACGAGAATTAGTGGATTATAGCAGATCAGAGAACATAAGCAGATACCTGGAAAAGGCTGACTTACACAGGTTCTTCACCTCGAGACCATCAGGTGTAGACACAAGAAGAGTGTATGAGTTGGCAACATCCATTCAGAAGGATGGGAAAGCCACGTTGACAGCCATGGATGGAGAAACAGTTGAAGTACAGATCACTCCACAGCTCATTGCAGATGCATTGAAGCTGCACAACAAAGGGAGTTCTGTCAGAGAAAGAAGGGAGGCCATAGAGGTCTATGGATCAAAGAAACAAAATACAACCTACGGAGATATGGCAGATCAACGAGCGGCAACCCTTTGCCGATTATACAACCAGTTTTTCCAAGAAGACCGCAGAAGTATACTACACCACCCCATGCCATTGCCACAACCATCACATGGGCACTGAAGAGCAACGTGCCAAAAGAGGTGAATTATGCTCAATACATCCACGAGCAAGTAATCGCCATGCACAACCAGAAGCCAAAGTACATAGGAGGAGGAGAAATCCTAACAAGAATAGCTTATGAAGCTATTGGAGCTAGGGATCAAGGGCCACAGATTCCCTCCCAGAATGAGTGGCTTAGAGAAGCCGATGAGGAGGAAGAACAGCAAGAAGTGTCCAAGAGGGCGTCCACAAGAGCACGCCGAAAACTAGAAATAGTTTCAGAACCTGAAGAGGCTGTGGACGAGCCGCTCAAGAAGAAAGTGAAGAAGAAGGCCGATCCCAAGCAAACCAAAAGTCAAAAAGCCGCAAGAATGGAAAGGCTGGTAGAGCAGTTTAGAGCGGAAAGAGCTCTAAAGGGGGACTTCGAAGAAATGTGGGTGCCAGACCCCAGTAAAGTCGGAACCAGCTCAGCCAGGCCACATGTTGATCAATATGATCAATATATTAGAGCTTATGAGGAGTCGGAGGCCATACTGGAGCAACAACCTGTCGAGCCTTATACTGAAGAGGAAGTACAGCTTTTAAAAGCTGAGCTGCAAAAGGACGACAAGGGGAAAAAGAAAGTAGATGAGTCTACTGAACCTCAAGAGAAAGACAGGCAAGCAAACAAAGGGAAAGCCAAGGTGACTGAAGACAATCAGCCCTCTTTACTGTGTACCAAGCCCGAAGAAGATGGAAATTATTGTGGAGGAACCACAATAGAAATGGAAACAGAAATTATGGAAAAACCGGAGGCCGGGACCAGGAAAAGAGATAGATCCAGTTCAGCAAAAGAAAGATGATTATGAGGATCTGGTCGCGATCGGATACAGTGAAGAAGAGGCCCTGGAGGCAGTTTATGGGATATCCCTACGGAAACAAGATGATCGGAAAGGGACGAAAGAAAAGACAAAGGGTACAATGGAGAGTGAAGAAAAAATGGTCGAGCCGAAGCCATTGGAGGTGGTGGCAGAAAGAGCTGTCAAGTTGACAGATGAAGATGAAAAAGACATGCACATGGTGCATGAATTGCTCAGCAAGATTAAAGAAAGATCCAGAGCAAAGGAAGTAGCACTTGAGACAGCAAAACAAAAGGAAGCAGAGTTGCAGAAGAAGTTAGAGAATGCTATGACTGAATCTGAAAGTCATAAAGCATCACTCTACGACGCAGAAAAACGAGAGAGACGGCTTGATACTCCAACTAGCCGAAGCTTCAAGAGAGGTAACAAGCTCACAGGAAGCAAAGGAGCGAATAGAAGATGAGCTGGAGGCAGCCAAGGATGAGCTCATTGAGCTAAGGGAAAGAGTCGAACTTCAAGAAAGGACAATCATGAGACTCAGGACCACCCCTAGAGCTAGCAGAGCAGGAACAGAACAAGAGGGAGCCCTCGTACCAGCTCTGGAAGATCAGGTCAGAAGTCTGCAAAGAGAGCTGAGGTTAGAGCAAGTACAAAGATTGCACATGGCAGAGGGATCATTGGCTGCAGAGGAGAGGCTCACATCAGAAAACCAAACACTAAGGACAGAAAATGAGGCCCTCCGCAAACAGCTCCAAGACCTCCAAGAGCAACAAAGAAGAGAAACAGAGACCCACAAGAAGAAGCAGGGGGAGCAGCCATAGAGCTACCAGAAACTGGAGAGGCAACCACAATTGAAGATCCAGCCCCAGTTCAAGAAGTGGCCTCGACTTCAGAATCTCTGAAGAAGAAGAACAAAGGCTCCAGGACCAAATAGAAAAGTCAACAGAGGAAAGTGCCAAGGCGGAAATGGAATGGGAAAGGAGACTCCTCATCTCCATTAGACTTCAAGGTTAGACACAAAAGTGCTCCATGAAGAGTGGATGCAACCAAGCCTGCCTTTCCCTCTGATGAAATTTGAAGTGATAAAGACGAAAAAGAGAATAGAGGAGGAGCAGTATGTCGCTCTTTACGAAGGCGACATCACAAAGGATGAACAATCAAAGAAGATTGTAGATTCTCAACCTAGATGGAGGAAAGGTTGGCTGAACAAATACCCAGCCTACCTCATCTACTTGGTAGAGGCTCCAAAGGAGATTCGGGAGGATGCAACCTTCTGCCCGGTGCCAAGAGTCAGAACTGGAAAGAGCATGGCAGGATTGCAGAAAAGAAGCCAAATTGGCTTAATTATCCCAGGATGCCAGGACCAAGGAAGGAGAGAGAATAGGTAAAGCCTACATGGTGAAAACCCTAACGGGCACCATCAAACTCTTTACTGGCTCTCCTGACCTTTCGTGTCAGATGCTAAAGAAAATCTGCAGGACTCTCTTAGCATGCATTGAAGTGTTCGCGCCAGATAAAGCCACGACCTCGAGTCTACTATCGACGGCCGACACAGTGACGGATATGATGTATGATCTTTCATTGCAGCCATCACCAAAGGTGTTACATCTCTTATACCAAAGAATTATGTTTTTGCCTAGCTTCCACATGCAAACATTCGAAGAAGCTTTCTACACCGGCTTTTTCACTCACGAAAGCAAAATATTCGGCCCAACCTTGACCATCGGCAACCTACGCTACGAATCACATTTGCAGATGCTCAAGACGACAGGACTCTATTGATCAAACCTAAAAGTCATGTCAGGGACGACATGAACGCGGAGGGGGGGAGTGTTGAGCCAGCAGAGGATCACACCCGCATTTTTGCTCACACCCATCATTTTGTAACCATTGATTGTAATAAATGTCTTTCCGACATTAATTTTGATTTGAGCCATTCATTAAGTAACGGGACTCAATTGAGTTTCCAGCTTGTAATCCCTACGTAATTTCACCTGTTGATGTAAATAATTAGAGATGTTTTCACCTCCAAGGCTGAGGTATATAAGCCAAAGTTTTGTAACCTAAAGGGGATTCAATTATTAATCAAAGTGAGTTTTTGAGCGTCGTGACTGTGTCTGAGAGAGAGAGAGAGAGAGAGAGAGAGTCTTATCTCCTTGCTACGCGAGCTACGGGGCCGCCATTGGAGAAGCGACACCGCCATTGTGTTAGCAACGGTGAGAGCTACGCACAGATACCAAGAGTGCGCGCTATCGGCTTCTACGTGTGGTAAGTTCCTACGAGCTTCGGTGTGAGTTTTCTTCCAACTCGTGTGTCGGAATAGAGTGTGCAGCATATCTATAGAACCACAACGAGTAGAGCTACACATTCGTACCATCGGGGTCAAGTTTTGGTCACCTGTATTTTTCGGCCTGTCTTCATACGCGTTTACCGCACGGAGTGGTTATAGGTTGATTTTGCAGTTCAAGTCTTTAGGGTGTTGTTCTTACCTAGTGTATAGACTTCCCCTTGAGTTTGAGATCGATTCAATGATTCTAGATCCTGTTTCGTATAGCATTCGTTCGTAGTACGGATTTCAGTCACTTGCGTATTTTAGAACTTAGATTTGATTTCCTTGGTAGTGATTGTCATTAGAAGGTCGAGTAGGTGATTTGACACCCACCTAGTTGTTTCCATGCGCCTGCGGGTCAAGCTTCGTCCTCGTCTGACAAATTCTGTTGTTGGTTGAGTTCTCGCTATTTAGCTTCCGCTAGCGGCGTAACCGCCTTAACAAGCACACATAAGACAAACAATGAACGAGTATAAACCTTGTTGCCCAACAATCAACGGTGCTGATTGCACCGAAGGACTCATTATCGTAATAGTAAAAAAAAAGTAAGGCAGTGACAACTTGGGGATTGTCATTGAGCGTCCCTAGATCCCAAAGAAAAGTAAGTTATAGATGGCTCTTTCATTCCAAGTCTAGGATGAACATTTTATGCTTGTGGCATCCGGTTAGGGAACGGGGCAACACCCATGAAGCTCCAAAAATGGAAGATCTGCTGGTTTGTATGCTCTTAGAAAGAGGATCTCCACCAAGATCCACATGAGACCTATTGAATTTATAAATTAGTAATTGTAAAAACAACAAATCATATGTAAAGTAAAGATATTTAAACTCGTGTCCAAATCACTATCTTAAAACTGTCTTTGTTTACAATTATAAGTATATCATACTATAGTTTAAATTGCCCACTTTTTGCCATAGCTTAAAAGAGAAGACAATAACATGATGGGAAGAGCATATGAGAGCATCAGTCTCATGTACGGTTCAAGAGCCAAGCTACCTGATAGGGACAAGGGTTTAATCGAAACTGTTACGCTTATCAAATACGATCTTGAATGAATACACGACTGAAAACTCCTATAATCCTTTGAAAACATGAAGTGACAGCAAAGGTGTCAATTATTGAATAAGCAAGGTCTAATTTTGTTTTTATGAAACATTCAAACCTAGAAAATTAGAAGTAAAGGATCTTCTTTTTTATGACTAAGGACTTCTTTTGCCAAAGCTACGTAAATCCAGAATTACTTTATCAAAACTATTCAACAAGAAACTCGTGTGGATTGAACAAGAAAATAATTTGGATTGAACCAACTAAGATTTGGAGTGACTCTAACAAGGTCAAAGGGTTGATTTTCAATTTAATAAAGGGTGGGTATGCTGTAGTTATCTCATGGCTCATAGATTTCCTTTTCAGAAGTCCCTCTTACAAAGGCAACCGCAAGAAAAAAAAAAAGAAGTTTCACCTCTCGAAAAAATTTCAAATTTCTAGAGGTAGATTCCATGAGAAAAAAAGCAAAAGCATAAAATCCAAGAACAAGGGTCTAAAGTTTCATAAAAACATAAATAAGACATCCCACAGGAGTAGGACATCCAAAATTCCAAATAGGAATATAATAAGACATAATACTGTGGTAAAAAATATTCGTGCTACGCTAGTTTTAAAAAGGAAAAGCACCAAAAAGCGGCCAGTATGGCA
>NW_028221424.1:0-32500 GCF_014529385.1 Adiantum capillus-veneris | reverse complement strand
AAAGCAGGCCTATAGATGAGCAAAAGGATATGGATGAGGAAAGCAGGCCTCGGGACGAGCAAAATGATATGGATCAGGAAAGGATGTATGAGGCAAGCCGATCAACCTTGAATCAGGCAGAAAGGGCCATGGGGGAGACCCCTGATGAAGCTTTGAATGATGACTATGAAGATAAAGCGGAGGAGAGCAACAATGACATGAACACTACAGAGACCCAGTATGGACCCTTGCTACCTGTAGATACGGTTGTTCCGGTAATGTCTATTCAAGTATGGCAAAATATGTTCAGCTTCTAACTACTTATATGTACTTGTCAACTTTTACAGAGGTTGATTATCTTGGACGTCAATGGATTGCTGCTGATGCGGGTGCCTCTCGGTGACAGAGGACCCTTTGATGATTTGCAAACGTTTCCGATGGGAACTTGTCGAGTCGTGGTTCGTCCAGGAACCAGGAGTTTATTGAGTTTCTTCTTCCGCGCTTCAGAGTTGGCATATGGTCTTCAATGCAAAGGCAAAACTTATCGCCACTAGTTGCAATAGTTTGCAGTGTATGCCAAGCTCACACGTCAGATTTTGCCTTTTTTGTAAGATCAAAGAAAATGCGTTACTGTTGAGGGCCACTACCACCCTAAAAAACCAGGATTACCTCTTTTGTACAAACCGTTTAGCCAAATCGGTGTACCCTTTGATGCAACTAATACACTACTAATTGACGATACTCCCGAAAAGGGAGAACTAAATCCGCCGGGAACAACCATCTCACCACCTTCTTTCGAGGGGCATTCCTTCGATTTTTACCTTGAAGATATTCTGATTCCATACTTACAGAAATTGTATCTCAGTCCATTGTTCACGGACGAGTTTGTACTTTCTAATGAATTAAGATGATTCTTCTATCTGTCTTTTTCTAATATATAGACAGAGAGAGAGAGAGAGAGAGAGAGATTTGACGTGGTAAACAAATGTATTTCAAGCACACTTTTTCACAGGGCACAATTGAAAAATGAGATCAATAAACTTCATGTCTTGAAAGTCATTTGTATACACTTGGGTTTACAAGAATATCTGTTACATTGACACTACTTCAACCCGACCATCCAACTCTTTGCACAAAATATCTTTTTCTCTTCGCCGCATCACCTTACGGCCAGCTAAGAAAAAGGAAAAATCTGATAGTTCCTTGTCCATTGACTCTTCAATGATGTCATTTTGCAAATGCTGAAGACTGCATAGCTCCCTTATTGTAACCACCAATAGTAGGCCATTCTCTTTATCAATCACTTCCACATCCACAGTAGGATTATCTTCCAAACCTGCAGAAACTTGGTCCATAGGAATGTACTTACCGTTTAGCATTTGTGATCGCATATACCAAAATGAGAGTAATAGTGATTGGCTTGCAATCATGTACTTGACAACTAGAGTATCAAGCGCGACCTCGCACCGTAAACCAATCTCTTCCTTTGCATACCATCCTTTGTCAAGAAGTTTGTCACAGGATGACTGCTGAAATGACTTGCACATGAACATAGTTTTTGTAACTCTGATGTTGTAGCTATGAAACAGCTCTATGAAGAGTGCAACAGGACAAAAGTTTGCAATTCGAACCAGTTTGGTAGGAACAGAGCTACGCAGAGACCTTTGTATATCCTTGTAGAGCTTACTTCGCATTGCCTCCACCATTGTTTCCTCGGGAACTGGCCAGTCCACAGTGTTCCAATCGGTCGGTAGAGGTAGTTTCACCAACATGCCATTCTTATTGCCTGAGCTGAGTTGGTAAAAGTGGTCATAAAAAAAGATTCCCTCATCAGCCAATCTTTTGCTGCTCCTCTCTGAATACTGTAGAGAACCAATATGGGCATGTACAACATGGAAGAGGCCTATTATGCACTCCACAGGCTCCCATTGCTCATAAGAAGAGGGATAAACATCTGCAATATATAAAAGAAGAGTTAAACTAAGAGTATCAATAAGTACAAATGACAAATCTAATGTAATTGAGTTGTGAAGAGTAGAGACATTACTCATAACAAGAGGGAGAAACATTGCAAAATATATAAGAAAAGTTATAATGAGAGTATCAGTAAGTTCACATGTCAAGAGTACTTACAATTGCAACGTGGTTGATGTATATTTGATACATTTCCACCGTTTGCTATCACCTCTGGATGGGTAAACACATGCTGAACAAGAACTTCCTTTACAGATCTTTTGCCGATCTCAACTTTGAAATCCAACACCCTGGCTTTCCATGCTGAGCGGTAAACGTTGATACCACTAAACCTCTTGGGTCTTCTTGGTTGCATGAGGACCCATGAACCTTTGTTTATCCTTTGTCCAACCCATTGGTTGTCTGCACTTATTGAAGCTGGTATTGTAATTGAGGATATGCTACTACTTGGCCTTCTAGGCAAAGTGCCGTTGTTGTTTGTTGGTGTGAGAGACAGTAAACACCTTGAGGCTCTTGGGCGAGAAGACGTGGATGCCATAACTCTCAGAGAAAAGCTTTAGTGGAGGGAGATTCACTTTGAAAGCATTCTAATGGAGGGAAAGTGTTTCAAAATTCCAATATCTTGTGCGGGCTTAATGGTCACCCTCCAGTACGTTAATGACCATGAGAGAATATCAGAAGTGGGACCACACGCAAGCACCTAAAAGCTCGGTAAAATTAAGGAAATTACTATGCTACAATCCTAGTTTCGTGAAAGTTTTATGCTATTTTCCTATTTTTTGAGTTTTTCCAGGTACTTTTCTACGTAACGTATATTCATGCTCATTGGACGCGCTCTATTTTTCTCTCTCTTCATATGGCCCTCCAAATGACCTCCAAAATTTCCTAATGAGAAAGTGCTACTATGTAAATAAATACATCAAAAACACATGCACACACTACCAATGCTAAGTGAGCTAAAAAGCTCACTTAGCATCAAATACATCAAAAACACATGCACACACTACCAATGTTAAGTGAGCTAAAAAAGCTCACACTACCAATGCTAAGTGAGCTAAAAAAGCTCACCTTTTATAAGGTTTAGGAGCAAGTAGCATCTTCTTCATGTTAGTAAAGCGGCCCATCCACAGTAGGTTACTAGAGTAGTAGTGCGCCGCCAGGTACAGAGGCAAACGTAGGGAGAGAGAAAAAAGAGGTGTTATGGAGCAAGTGGCAGCCAACGGTCAGCACAAAACAGCAGGCCCCTGTACTAGATGTGGATTTTAACCACGCCGCAAGTACACGGGATGGAGAGAGCACGAGAGGAGGGAGCCACATGGTTTTGCAAAAATGATTGGGAATGTAGAGCCATGAAAACCGCATACCCTCATGACCTCAATTAACTACAAGGTTAGGTATCGGTACGGTCCCACCTTAGTCAATACAATCCCCTATCCCTGCAGGGCAAAATGTCCCCTTTCTTTTACAAGGTAAAGATACATAAGGTCCTCAAAAAATTCTTTACCCGAGCCAGTAGTACACTCTCGGCATCCCTGGCTAGTAGTCCCAGCAAAATAAAATTACAATCAAGCTAGAGCTAGCCATAAGTGTGTGTGTGTGTGTGTGTGTGTGTGTGTGTGTGTGTGTGTGTGTGTGTGTGTGTGTGTGTGTGTGTGTGTGTGTGTGTGTGTGTGTGTGTGTGTGTTGTGTTGTGTGTGTGAGTGTGTGTGTGTGTGCACCCACCCATACACAGGCACATACCTAATAAGGTCGTAGACCCATCAGGTATGGCCTACTTCCTTATTAGATTGCAAAGAAAAATAGGATCTACCCTGGTTGTTGGCTTGTTATTTGAGCAAATTGATTTTGTTATACTAGTAACTAGTTCACTTTGCAAAAAACCATTACAAAATTTACATATCAACTTGTTGATTTCTTCATAGGCGAAAAAGTTGTCCGTAGATAAGTATATAATTAGTGACAAAATACCCAAGCAAGTGTTACGCGTATTTATTATAGGTGTGTTACTTTTCCTTTTGACAAATTCAGCAAGATTAAGTGACAAATTATCCCCTTCCAAAAGAAGCGTGTAGTGTATTGTCCAATGTAGGGAGAGTGAAGTTGAATTTCCATGTTCAAAAACCAGGTTTTTTTAAATATAGTTCTACCATCTACCTCCACTTCTTCTAGATAGGTTGGCTCTATCAAGAGGCAAGATGGGTAATCTCACTCGGGTAGTCTTTGAAGTTCTAATTGTTTATACTCAATAAATCATCCATGAATCTAAACATGTGTTATTGAAGACTGAAAGTTTTTTAGCCTCCTCATAATGTTTCATTTTTTAACACAACCATTTGTATTCACAAAATACTAAGTATAGATTGCACATTATAGGTGAGCAAGAGAACCCCATAGGTATTCCTTTATTTTGTCTATAGTAGTTTGGTCCTAATTGGATAAAGCAGTTTTTCAATATACATCTAATTACCATAATTAGAGCACTTTTGTCAAAGCACTGCGGTGGCTTTTTTATAGAACTTTCAACCCAACAAGGTGTTCTAACTAGTGACATCTTTTCAAACCCTTGTGTTCTTTTGTTGGAAAAGTCCATGTTGATAATATCTTCAAGCACTCCAAGAAGGCCATCATTCCTTGAGAGAGGAATATTTTCATAACATTGTGTAATATCAACGGTGAAGGTACAATAGATATCCGTAGGTAGGTTGATAAACACCTATGTGAATTCCTAGCAAGCCAAAAGTACAACAATCTATATCACTAAAATTTTTAAGATCTATCCTTCCTTTAGCACAAAGATTGCAGACCTCTTCCATGACTAGGTTTAGGCAAGAAGTAATACCTTTTGTTACACAAGAAAAAATACAGTTTGAAGCATCAAAAATCCATCTAAACTTTTGTTTGTGGTTTTTTAAAGCTGGAAATAGCACGAGAAGCTTATTTGAAGTTTCATTGTATCCCATATTGTCCAAATCCCTTAGCAAGGCTAAGGCCACATCCTTTAGTGTTTCATTCGCCTTTTCAAATTCATTTCCACCCAACCTTACCAGGGCAGCTTCATAAACAAGATTCTTACAAATAACTGATACAGTGTTAGCTGCTTTATCAAGGCCGACAATAAATCAATCGCAAGCCAGCTCATGACAGTCTTGCATAATTTTTGGGTTGACCCAAGTAGTATCCAAGCTGAGCCATTTATACGGCAAAAGACTAACTTTTTGAAAAAAGACTGCTTTAAGTTTTCAATAAGATCCTGTAGGATCTGTTGTTCTAGTTGGAGCTTTAAGGCTAAGTCAGTCAGACAATCCAATAGTGCGGATAGTGCATTCCAGTATTAAGAGGTTCTACAGGTATGTGATTCAAACCCATACCAATTGAATTTCGAAGAGAAGAAGTTTTAATAATAGTTAGGTTTGTCATACCGACATGCATACCAAGTAAACCAAAATCCCTGCTGTAAGCGGTAAAATTTTCACACTTACACTTTAAAATAGTTTCATGTCTCAGAAATTCATTTGAGTATACAAAACACTTGATAAGGTCATAATATCTCCAACCAAACATCATATTTTTAATCATAGAATGATTACGATCAAAGCATTCAACAAAAATTGACTTTGCTAAAAAGAGATCCAAAATTCTATTGATGAAATGACAATGAATGAAATTTACACTACAGTCCCTAGGTTTGCTTGGTAGGCAGCGCCTCTCAATCTCATTGACCACTATCTGCATAGTCACATTTCTAAAAGGTGTTTAATAGGCAACCCCGACCCCTTCCTCTTGTAAAGCTTCTAGATTTTCATCTTGCAAAACTAGAGTCAGAAGACGAAGAGGGTGTAAGAAAAGAAGTAAACGTGGAGATGGGAGTTAGCAGTGTGTTGGGTCTTTTTTGAGAAGGGGACTCATCATCTTCAAAGTTAGGCTTCAGAAGTCCAAGGTTAGTTTTTATCCCTTTGTAAGAACCATAAGTAGTAAGGAGCATCCCCAGCTCATTTTTCCTAAGCTCCTTGAGCATGTCAACCATTAATGTACAAAAATGTATGAATGCAATTTGTGCCAAAACCAACTCCTTGGCTTGTCCACCTAACCAGGAGCAGATGAGAGTAAGATGAATCATGAAAGGATGTAGGTTTTTCCAAGAAAATAGATTCCAGAGTGTTGAATGCACACCAAACTGCATGGTCAAACCATCTGTTGCTAGACTCACATGACACTTTAGGGTCAAGAAATCTACAAGCGCACTTGAGATACGGTTTGTAAACATTCCATACTGATTTCGCATAATAATCTCTTTTGTTCTTATTGAACTCCATGAGACCTTGGTTCTCACATAAAGACCTGCATTAGAGCTACACTTATTGGAATCCAAAAAATACATGTTGAATGTAGCTTTAATCAGCTCTCCTTTGTCCAAACATTGAACTCGTTTGAGTGTCTTTAGCCAAGAATCCACCATTGTAGTAGCTGGCAGATTTTCCACCAAAAAAATCCAGGTCTCTATTGAGATAGGAGCCTGAAAACCTTTACTAGGGAGTAACCAAAGTTTGTGCTCCACCCCTAAAGATTCAACCTCCACTTGTCAAATTGTTAGAACTGGGAAGATTCTGGATACCTTAGGTACCAATTCCAAAAGTGAAGTCTCACTAAGAGAACATATATCTCTCTTAAATTCTTTAATAGCTTCCGTAGCTGTAGCATCCCTATAGAAAAAGACTGTTGGTAGGTGGGAGACTAGGAATAGTCGGGGCCGTGGCAAAACTCACGCTGAGCCCACATTACTTTTTGAGAAGGTTAGCAAGTTTAGCACTATTAGACGAGAAATTGGCCAAATCCTCTTTATGAGATTTAGAGATAGTTTGAATATTAGCAATAATGTAGGTAATAACTAAGACACCCTCCTTATTGTTTTTAACCAAAGCAGCTAAATTTTTGACCCCATTTGTCAAGGAGACTGCGTGAATGAGGGAGGTAGTAGGACTACTAGACGAGGCCACAATAAGAGCAGGTATCTTGAATACATTTAAGAACCAAAAGTGAAGCCCGTGAGACAGGGGCTCCATTGGTAAATCTAGTCCCTGATACAACAAAATTTCCTGAAGGAGGCATAGTTAGAAATGACCAAAAATCTGAAATGTCCAAAAAATCTGAAAGGAAGTATAATAAAAGGCCAAATCAAAAACAAATTATACATTTAACGGTGTAGTGTAATATGTTGGTAGCCACCTCAACCTTTAACCAATCAGAAAACATTCATATTGACCGTGTGAGGCTAGCCCCCCTAGCTCAGACTGATTGTTTTACAAAATCATCCTTACCTAGCACAATAATGGGAGCCTAGTCCTGACCCAGTTGTAGGACAAGATCTAAGTGTACTCTGTATGTGTTTTAGTTATTTACATATATTACCCACATACAAACATAAACATGTTCAAAGACCAAGGTACGTAGATAAATACAAGGTTTAATATACAAAACAAACTTAGATAGCCTGATTTTGTACAAATAAATATCAACAGGTTGGTATAAGACACCATCCAAAAGGTGGAAACTGCTTCACAAACTTCAAACTAGCTGCCAATCTTCCAAACAGTAAAGCACCAAAAAGCTGAACCAAAGAAAGTAGCCCTCACCTACACCCATAGAACAACACAGCATTCTACTAGCATTGGCTCTGTATGCAAGTGATGCATGGGCATCCTAGTTGTTATCCATGTCACAAAGGTATAACTTTTTTTGTGCAAGTAACGAGAAATTTCAAGAGACTTTGGTAGCCAATTACACCATCATAAACAAACCTTTCCAGTCTGGTATACTGGTACTAGTACTGGTACAGTCTCAAATTTTTAGTACAAGTACTGGTATTGCTATACCACCATCCTAGTATATTGGTACATCAGTACTTGTACTAGTCTCAGTCCTTTAGTGTTGGTATTGGTACTGGTAGTGCTCGAACTAATACTGCTATAATACCATATTGCTATACTGGTATATCGGTTCCCAAACATTTGTTTATGTTGAGAGTACCAAAAATAAATGAACAAAACCAATAGTTTTATATTTAAAAATAGGAAATAGGTAATTCTATACGATTCTTGAAAAGAGCCGCTGTATTGATATTGATATAGGTCTGTTATACTGGTTCTAGTACTGGTACCAGTTTGTAGATTTTCAATGCTAGTACAGAAATGTTAGTCTTAATATTGAAATTGCTATACTGCTAAATAGGTATACTACCGGGGCGGTCACTTTATAGAATGTGTATGATATCACGTGAGTTAACTGGAGAGGATTATTAAAAGACCAAAATGTATAACAATGTATACATACAGAAGAGGTGGGGGATTTTTAAATAGGCTCACAGTGTAAGTATAGTATGTATATTGGGGTATTATTAATTACCTCTTGAACGCATGTGATATAGGGGTCTTTTGATAAGTGACTGCCCCGGGGTATACTAGTACTGGTGACGAGCACAAAGCGCGACACGGACCCCCACGGCCTCTAAAACTATAGGAGCCGATGCACGCCGCAAGCCGGTCACGGTGACACAAGTAGGGGGCACCACCTAGCTTTGAGCGGCTAGGATGCAGACAACGGTGATTTGAAATATCACGGACTCTACACATACACACAGAGAGAGAATAGACAGGTGATGAGAACCCTCAGGGGTGTGAGGGAGAATTATTCTCTTGCAATATTTACAGCAACCTTATTTCCAGTGAGGTGGCAATTCATGGTGATAGAGAGATAGAGGGAGAGATAGTGAGCCTACTTGGTGCGTTCTCTAGAGATGACTCATTGACACGACAACTTGTTAACATGAGTGTGTGTGCATCGACCGTTGGAGTCGAGATATAGACATAGCTCCTTTTACATAGTACAAATTCCCAAAGAAAATTGCTACACTAAGTCCCTCTCTTGTGATGCAAGTGTTGCCAATTCCTCCCACCAAAATACTACCAAGTGCTGACCTCTGATGAACTTGCCCCCCCCCCCCCCCCCCCCCCCCCCCCATAGTGATCTCTCAATGCCTTTTTATAGGTGTTGGCTGCTTTAGATTAGGGTAATCTGGTTTGATTAGGGTAATCTAATCAGGGGAGACAAAGCAAGGCGGTGGGCCCTGGGTGGTTGAGACCCTTGCTTTGTCTTGGGAAATATTATAAGGAAAACCTCTAGGTGGGCCTTTGTGACCATCACCTAGAGAGATGAGAATTTACAAACTTGGGATTTTTTACAAGGTTTGGTTTGAAACTGGAAAAAAAAATGACGACAACCTACGGGTTTTACTAAAGAGGGCATTGTGGATGTGATGCCGATGAATGGAGGCCTAGCTGGTGCGTCGATGTAGCGCATTCGTCACTTTCGTGGTCGACCGAGGCATGCCTTCAGCACCTTTGCTTGTTTCGGTGTCAACGGTGCGAGACTTTGGCCGTCTTCTTTTCTTTTTGTTGATGACGTAGATTCCTCGTTTTTTTTTTTATCTTCTTTCATGGGTGCGTATGGCGTGTGTGCTATATATGTGAGTACGCTCGTGGGTGCGTATATGTATGGGTGTATGTATGTGGGGTTACGTGAGTGTGTATTAGCGTGAGGGCATTGTGGATGTGATGCCGATGAATGGAGGCCTAGCTGGTGCGTCGATGTAGCGCATTCGTCACTTTCGTGGTCGACCGAGGCATGCCTTCAGCACCGTTGCTTGTTTCGGTGTCAACGGTGCGAGACTTTGGCCGTCTTCTTTTCTTTTTGTTGATGACGTAGATTCCTCGTTTTTTTTTTTATCTTCTTTCATGGGTGCGTATGGCGTGTGTGCTATATATGTGAGTACGCTCGTGGGTGCGTATATGTATGGGTGTATGTATGTGGGGTTACGTGAGTGTGTATTAGAGTGAGTGGGAACGAGGGAGTATATGGTTATATGTATATATATATATATATTTTTCTTTTTTTTGTTTTTCTTTCGGTTGGTTGCCTACTGAAGGGAAGGCGGTGTGTGAGTGAGGGGGGGAATGGTGTGTGTGTGTGTGTGTGTGTGCGCGCGCGCATACAGCAAGGGGGTGTGTGTGTGATAGAGAGAGAGTGTACGATTCGGTGCCATGCTGCGCCTTTGGGCCAACTCAGAGAGAGAGAGAGAGAGAGAGAGAGAGAGAGAGAGAGAGAGAGAGAGAGAGAGAGAGAGAGAGAGAGAGAGAGAGAGAGAGAGAGAGAGAGAGAGAGAAAGTGTTGCCTACCTGCGTCGAGGAGAGATGGGAGGGGGGGAGAGTGTGTGTGTGTGTGTGTGTGTGTGTGTGTGGTGGGTGAGAGAGAGAGTGGTATATGGTTTCACTACACCAGCATGGGCTGCTCGACACAGGGCGAGAGAGTACGAGAGGGCAGGATGAGGGAGCGGTTTCCGGGTGGAGGTGAGGGTGGATAAGAGAGCGAGAGAGGGAGGGCCCTTGTGCCATGCTTGCGCCTTTGGGCTGGGGCAAAGAGAGAGCGCGAGAGAGTCTGAGGGAGCGGTAGATGCCGGGTGGCCTGTGGCCGGCAGAGAGCGAGAAGGGAGGGGAGGAATGGGAGGAGTCAACGGAATGGGAAAAAGGGGGGGTATAGTGGTTGTAGAGAGGAGAGAGAGAGAGAGAGAGAGAGAGAGAGAGAGAGAGAGAGAGAGAGAGAGATGTTATTGTAGCAGGTTCCCACGTGGGGAAGACAGTGAGAGAGAGTGTGAGTGGGGGGGGGGGGGGGGGGGGGGATTTGGATAATAGGTTATGTGGAGGGAATGTATTGAGAGAGAGAGAGAGGAGAGAGAGAGAGAGAGAGAGAGAGAGAGAGAGAGAGAGAGAGAGATTCTCTTCTATGCCTGTAGGGCCACTCACTCAAAGGGAGAGAGAGTGAGAACTAATTAAGGGAGGAGAAGATAGGGGGAGGATAGGGCGGTGGTCCACAGGTGGGAAGAAAACAAGGGGGGTTGGGAGGAGAGTGAAGCCGAGGGGGTGTGGACAAGAGGGGAAGAGGGAGGGGTATAGTATGGCGGCCCACTGGGCTGGGATGGACGAGGGAAGAGAGAGAGAGATCTTGTGAGCTTGTGAATAATGAAAGAGCGAGAGAGAATATTACAAAACTGGCGGCCCGCTAGGGGATAGTGGAAATGTTTTGTTTTATGCGCCCATTGGGTCGGGTGGTGCAGTAGCAGGGTAAGTGAGAGAGTGTGGGTTGGCGGAGCCGAGCAGTAGGAGAGAGAGAGAGAGAGAGCGGGCCATGTGTTAATGGGGAGATGTGGCGGAATTGGTGGCGCCCCGCCAGTGATTAAGCCTAGGGGTGGTGAATGTGAAAGAAACTTCTTTTTTTTTGTTTTTTTTTGGTAATATGCTCTCCCCTTCTTAGGGTTTGGTTCTCGCGGTCGCGGTTTCAAAAACCGGCCGTCATTAGCCCTCCCGTCTGGCTAGAGGCTGTTGAGCCAGCAGAGGATCACACCCACAATTTTGCTCACACTCATCATTTTGTAACCATTGATTGTAATAAATGTCTTTCCGACATTGATTTTGATTGAGCCATTCATTAAGTAACGGGACTCAATTGAGTTTCCAGCTTGTAATCCCGAAGTAATTTCACTTGCTGATGTAATTAGTTAGAGATGTTCTCACCTCCAAGGCTGAGGTATATAAGCCAAAGTTTTGTAACCTAAGGGAGATTCAGTTATTAATCAAAGGTGAGTTTTTGAGCACCGTGACTGTGTCTGAGAGAGAGAGAGAGAGAGAGAGAGAGAGAGAGAGAATCTTATCTACTTGCTACGCGAGCTACGGAGCCACCATTGGAGAAGCGACACCGCCATTGTGTTCGCAACGGCGAGAGCTACGCACAGATACCAAGAGTGCGCGCTATCGGCTTCTATATGTGGTAAGTTCCTACGAGCTTCGGTGTGAGTTTTCTTCTAACTCGTGTGTCGGAATAGAGCGTACAGCATATCTATAGAACCACAACGAGTAGAGCTACACATTAGTACCATCGGGGTCAATTTTCGGTCACCTGTATTTTTCGGCCTGTCTTCATACGCGTTTACCGCACGGAGTGATTATAGGTTGATTTTGCAGTTCAATTCTTTAGGGTGTTGTTCTTACCTAGTGTATAGACTTCCCCTTGAGTTTGAGATCGATCCAATGATTCTAGATCCTGTTTCGTATAGCATTCGTTCGTAGTAAGGATTTCAGTCACTTGCGTATTTTAGAACTTAGATTTGATTTCCTTAGTAGTGATTGTCATTAGAAGGTCGAGTAGGTGATTTGACACCCACCTAGTTGTTTCCATGCGCCTGCGGGTCAAGCTCTGTCCTCGTCTGACAAATTCTGTTGTTGGTTGAGTTCTCGCTATTTAGCTTCCGCTAGCGGCGTAACCGCCTTGACATTTGGCGCCGCTGCCGGGGACGAGAGCCCTAAGTAGGTGACCTTAGACTAATCCTACGAGGTGAGTCGTATAAACTACTTTGTATACTTTAGTTAGAAAAGATCTAGGAGTGGTGGACTCCGAAGATCTCGAGAGATACTAGGAAGTGGAGTATTCCTGGGTCTTCCGTGTTGACAGTATTTTTAGTTTAGCTTAGATTTGTTTGTTGTTTTGTTGGTGTTGAGTAGTTGTTGATAAAAGAAGAATTTGCTAGTCCGTGAGTGGCAGTGGGTCTCTTTAAAATCACAATTACCAAACCCATTTTATGATTAGGAATAGCTTAGGTAGGACTTCATTTGATCTTGATCTGGAGCTAGCAATCATTGGAGTATTTGCTTGATATGGTTGATTGCATGTTAGATCACTAAACCGTCGAGTTAGTAGTGAAACTTGCAATAAACAAAAGTCAGAGAAATTTTCTGTGTATCTGGGAGTTGCTGAGCATTAGAGAAAGCTTTAGGAAGGATTCTGTGCCAAAAAACTGGAAATCTGCAACTTTAGACATCATACGCGTATGATATCTAAATGACCAAACAGAGACCAAAACAAAAATTTTGACTTTACCAAAGTGTTCAAAAGGGGGGTTATACCCTAATTTCAACTTAAAACAAGAGCATTAACACTCAAAGAAACCCAAAAAGACAAGTCGGAGTCCAAGAAACGCAAAGAATAGGAAATTTTGGATTCAGATCTTGTTTTTACATTCAAACTTGACAAAAACACTTGAAACTCAATTATAAACATTGGAGAAGGCTTAAAACCAAGAATAGTCCAAATCTGTGAAAAAAGACATCATACGCGTATAATGTCTTTTAGCACATCCACTGCTTATTTTTTATATCTGACCTGACAAGATTGTTACAAACACTGTAGAAAGCATAAATATAAAGTCTTGACCCAAATTGAGGAAAAAAGACATCATACGCGTATGATGTCTTTGACCTAATTTTGGACATATTTTGATACTTTGCCAACACAGATCCATTGTAATAGTTGTCTAGAGGTTATATTTCAAGTTTCATCCCATTTGGATCACAATTGACCCAAAACAAGTCAAAAGCGGAAAATTGCCAAGAAAAGCCTAAATTAGCCATAACTTGCTCAAACAGAGTTCAAATTGAATTTTGTGAGTGGAAAGAGCATAAGGGGGCTACTGAGAGTGAGCATAACCAAAATAGTCCAAATCTGTGAAAAAGACATCATACGCGTATAATGTCTTTTTCAGCATAACTGCAACAAAATTCTCACTTGATGAAACAGAAGTTGTCCAACTGACAAGATTAAACAATTGACCAAGTATCAATCAGTTTGGATCAATTCTGACCACAAAAACTTGGGGAAAACAAATTGCTGAGACGGAAAAGTTAAAGTCCTTTAGGGGAATTGATGAATTTGAGATCGGGCAGGAATCTCCAGAATAACCAACCAAAACAAAGGGAATAAGCAAGTGTCATATCAACCGAGGGAAGTGTAAACCAAAGTTGGGTGCAACCATTAGAGCCGATCTTTGAAGGAAGTGTTTCTGATACTTCTTCGGAGAGATCTTACGAGATTTTCACCGAACACTTGGAACACTTGAACCTGAACAACAGAGAAAATATGGTAGCAGGATCATCAAACCCTTCCGCCACAATGAAGCTATTGTTCATAAAATACCAGTACGACAATGATCAAGGTGCCAAGATCTACAAAGATGGAATGGACCACTATTGTGTAAAGATAGAGGAGAGACCTAGTGAGTTCAAGGACTTAGTGCCTGTGAGCTATAGCGGAGAGAGATATCTAGATGACGAGGGTACCATGTACTTGGTAGTCCTAAACCCTAACATTGTGGACAAGTGGGGATTGATGGGCACCAAAGCCAAAGTAGATGAAGAACTCGAGGAGAAAGCACCAATAATGAAATTCCCTGATGAGAGGTTAAGAAGAGAGAATGAAACTACAAGGATCAACACTGATAACATCTATGTGGGGCTATACAAATATAATAATGGGGAGCAGGATCTCTATTATAGATGTGAAGAACCCTACACCGGAGAGTTGACAGACCAAAAAAGACTTTATGTCTTTACCTACACAGAGGGATCAGAAGTGAAAATCGCCGCTTACGACAAGTATGGGAGGCAATACTCAACAATGGGCAAGAAAGAATTAGAAGGATATACATACTTTGGGGGACCACTACATCAGTATTATGTTACTTCTAGCTCACAAAGACCAGCACCAACAAATGGAGTGCAAAACCCAATGACAACAGGAGGACAAAGAACTCAGGTTGCTGACTCTTTCAGCCAACCTCCGTACTCGAAGCTTGGACCAATGGGATCATTACATTCCAGAGAGTTAATGGATACGAATCGAGGTAGTGCAGTTCCAATCCACACATATACCACTCCAGGTCCAAGGTTCGAAGCGGAACCATCACATTTACCTCCTAATAGTAGATTCAGGGCAGGGGAACCGACAAGGGTAACCCATGAGATCAATGATGCTAGAGAAGGCTTTAGCCGGGACACAGGAGCAATGAGATTGGTAGCAGACCATAGACGTATGAGACCATCTCAAGTCGCGAAGTGTATGCCAAAGAAGTATGGTGGTTCAGGAGATCCGTATGCACATGTGTCACTCTTTAAGCAAGTCTTAAGAGCTGAGCAGATAACCGATTTTCATACACAATACGAGGGATTTGGTCTTACTCTAGAAGGTACGGCATTGACATGGTTTCAACCACTGAACATAGGGGGATTCCATGACATTGACCATTTGCTAAGAGAGTTTGCTAAGGAATTCTCAAAACGAGGGATTAAGCACAATACTGTCTCACAAATATATGCTTTTAAACAGAGAGAACACGAAAAAGTGAAGGAAGCTTCACTTCGCTTCAAACAATACATTGAGAGATGTCCAGTACGTGAACGACCACAAGATGACAGACTATCTGTTCTCTTTATTGAGGGACTGAGAAACGACACTCTCAAGAAGGACTTGCACTTGAAAGCTTGTACAAGTTTCGAGCAAGTAACGAGAGAGGCATTGTACTTAGTGGATAACTGTACGGTTTATGGAGAGGTGTCAGCGGATACAGATTTTGCATCCAGTAGCTCCTCCTCCGTAGCGAGCGAGACTACCACTAAAAAGAATGTTCAAACAACAACCATGCCAAATGTAGAGCAAATGATAGAAGATGCTCTAAAAAGGATGGCACCATACCAAAAACCATTGCCAAAACCGCTGAAATGGTGTGCTATTGAGAAAAAATGGACAAATCATCCAACAGAGGAGTGCTATTACAACAAAGGGTATGTAAGGGAGCGTCAGTATGCACCTCCTGCCCAATTAGCACCACCTCAGGTACATCCAGTACCTCGATACCCAACGGGAAATGTACCATGACCTATGGGGATAGAAAGACCGCAACCGGTATTGGGACAACAACCACCTTTACCAGGAGCAAGACCAGTGGGCATTAGATATGCACCAACCTTAGAGAATCAGGAAGAACAAGCCTTAGTGCCTGTTCAAGCCTATTATGAAGAATCTGGTGCACACATGTCTCCAACTGTGTATTACCCACCAGAAGAACCCAAACAACCAGAACCATGGGGCATGATGGGGAATGTTGGAACCCCAACAGTTACAAGTGCTACTGATGAAGAGAGATACAATTTGGACGCAAGAACATTGATGTTCATAGCTCATGGAGGGTTAACAGGACAAAGACCATCCTATCCACAAAGGACGAATTAAATGGGACCAAGACCAGTACTAGGACCCTGTTACAAGTGTGGAGGTGACCATCTGATGAATGTTTGTCCACATACGAAAATCATTAGAATTAACGCTTATTGCACTGAGTGTGGGGTTACTCACTTCATTGAGGATTGTTCAAAGAATCCAAACAAAGTGCAAAAGACGACATTGAATATGCTAGAAACTATTCCTACCAGCAGTGGGTCTGAAAATGAAACTCTGATACCAACGCAAGTTGTTACTAGAGCTCAAGCTAAGAAAACCACTAGAGAACCGGAGAATGGAAAGTTAGCGACTGAAATGGTTAGTCAAGGACCGCAGAGTCAGAAAAACACATGGAAAGCTAGAAAAGCACTCATGAAGTTGAGAAAAGAACGTGAAGATGCTATTTTAGCTGAGGAACTAAAGCGAACGAAAGATAGATTAGAAAAACTTGAGAGTCAAAACGAGAAACGAGAGATGAGCCCGGAAAGAACGAAACAAAAGAGTATCAAAGAAACAACGAGCTTAAGCTCAGGGAAATCAGTGCTAGTCGACAAAGTACACGAACCATTGGACGCACTGATGAGAGCTTACGAAGCTAGGTTAAAGAACAACCAAACACAAGAACAGAGGTGGATGACATACCCAAACGTGGAATTGGAAAAGCAGAGACTTGAAATGTGCCAGAGAATGATCGAGACTGCACAAGCCTTATTAGAACCACCAAAAGAAACAATGAATTGTGGAACGGAAAACCCAATTCAGCAAGAGGCTATCGTTTCACGGGTAGCTGAAAAGACTCCCAGTGCACAAAAGCCTGAAAATACACACAAGGATGACCGCATAGTATTGAACACAACCGATCAGGAGATAGAGAGTTTTCATCCGGTCATACAGAGGTCTTACGGAAGAGATGAGGATTACAATGAATTTTGGAAACAAGTGAGAGAGGCAAACTTTGCAAACGAGCTAAGTTGCCAAGCTAATCAGACAAATTGGGAAAAGGACATCAGGAATCCTCCCATACTGGAATTTGAGGCAGGATCTCAAGTGGACTTGGATCTGCAATCTTACTGGGGAGATGGGGGCTCTGTTAGAACAATGGAGAGCAAACCTCATTCACTGAATACCTTACCTTCATACTTAGGAGAGTATGAAGCAAAATCCAAGATTAGAGCACTTCCCTCACGAAGAATCTCATCAGAAAAAGTCATGGACTTGCAAGGATTGATAGAGATCTTGTCAACACCAGTAACATGCACTATCACTCTAGCTGAGCTTTTGAGGCTAAGACCACATATGTGGACCACTGTAGGAAAATGCTTGGAGAAATTCGGGATAAAAGACCCAACATCGAGACTGAAAGAGGGTATACAAGAGCTGAGTAAACCACAAAAGAACGCTAAGCCTGTACCCTTAAACAAAGTCGGGGAGTATTGCAAAGGTGAAGAGGAGAATACAACCTTACCAGTTGAATTCCAAGGAGTGAAGACGATGGCAATACTAGACAGCGGAGCTGGGGTAGCCATTGCTACAAAAGAAATCTGGAAAAAATGGGGGAAACCAGCAATAAGGAAGACTAGGTTGAAACTCCAATTAGCAGATGGACACATGGAGAAACCTGTGGGGTTATTAGAGAAAGTTGTAGTGACTTCTTGCGGCATTGAATACGAACATACTTTTGCTATTGTCGATTTTGGCAAGGAGAATAACTATGATATCATACTGGGAAGACCATTCATGAGACAGTTGAAAATGGTCCAGGACTGGGGCTACGATCACATATACCTGAGAAATATGGAAACCACTACACGTGTGAACCTGAAAGACCATAGCTACAAAGATGTGAACCGAACACCGGTAGAGGAGTTTGATTCAGCTACTTTGGCGGGATCCGAATTTCCAGCTTGGTTAGGTAAACCCAAGGAGTTATGGATGTGTGGAGCTTCGAAATGTGGAAGTCTGAAATGAGAAGAATGTGTTTTAGAAAGGGCTATCGAAGACGAAACTTATATAGGAGAACCCTTTCCAGAGGACATGCTTGAACCATTAGAATGGACACACATTCTAGCAACCCTAGATGTTTGTGCAATTCCGGATGGTCCCACAACGAAATTTTGCGACAAGGACGGGTACGACGTGGTTTCGTACTTCATGTTGAGAACTGTACTCGAAAAAGAAACGTAAAAGAACGATACATTGGAAAAGGAAGATGAAGAGGAGGTGTTTCATGACATTCCCGATCATCCTGAGTGGGGAAATGAAGCAGACGACGAGTCAACGGACAATTCAAGTGGAAACGAAGAAACTATAACAGATGTCCGATTTTATGATTTTCCGAACCAAACTAAACAACGCCAGAAACGCTATAGAGCAAAGAAAAAAACAAAGGGGGTTAGAACCAATCCGATGCCTAGAATAAGAGGAAAAAATCAATTTCTAATGCTAGTAAAGGCGGAAGATTGTGTTAAGGATAAGGTTTCTGGAAGAATGAGAGGCAATGATCAAAAGATCTTACGAAAAGACAAAAGAAGCTCAAGAAATCAAGTTCAAAGGAATGAAACGAAAACTGAAACAGAAAAATCAGAAAAGAACAAGCGCAATAGAGAACACACGGAGTCCAAGTTAGAACGTAGAAACAAGTACAGAGAGCTCAAGAAAACTCTGAAAGAAGTTTGGACGACAGAAATTGAGAGTGGAGAGGACGAAAACGCCAAAATCAAGGAAAACATGGATGTTCCCTCTCACTATAGGAAATTCACAATAGAGGATAGGAAGGTGGTATTAACCCCACCTATTCGAGAGAGAAAGGATAACGAATCTTATGACGGACCGGAGGATGCAACAAAAGTTGATTTAGCAGCTCCAGGTGAGACACCTAGACCGGTGTACATAGCCACAGATTTGTCTCCAGGTGAGGAAGAGAGACTTTTGAGTCTTCTCAGATAGTATAGGGATGTGTTTGCATGGTCTTATAAGGACTTAAAGGGAGTTGACCCATCGATATGCCAACACACAATCCCACTAAAACAAGACACAAAGCCTAGCAAACAGAGACCATGCACATATAATGATACATTTGCTAAGCGAATCAAAGAAGAGATAGATAAGCTAATGGAAGCTGAATTCATATACGAGATTGAACACACCGATTGGGTATCTCCGATTGTGGTAGTACCCAAGAAGAACGGAAAACTCCGAGTGTGTGTCAACTTAAAGAAAGTGAATGCTGCAACAATCAGGGACAATTATCCCCTGTCGATAACTGATCATGTTCTAGAGCGTGTATCAGGGAAAACAGCATACTCCTTTCTTGATGGTTTTTCAGGATATAACCAGCTAGCCATAGCACTGGAAGATCAACATAAAACAGCTTTTGCAACGGAGTGGGAAATTTATGCTTATCGGGTTATGCCTTTTGGTCTAACCAATGCTCCCGCAACCTTCCAGAGGCTGATGACGCATGCTTTCAAAGAATACTTAAGGTTGTTTCTAGAAATATACATGGATGACTTATGTGTACATTCTCTTCTGAGAGATGAGCATCTAGAACACCTAAGAAAAGTATTTGAGAAATGTAGGACATATCGCATTTGTCTCAATCCTGAGAAATGTGTGTTTATGGTCCGACAGGGCAGAATTCTGGGACATATTGTCTCACAAAACGGAATATCCACGGATTTAGAGAAGATAAAAGTTATAGTGGATATGCCTAGACCAACCAATGCGAAACAAGTACAGAGCTTTATGGGACATTGCGGATATTATAGACGATTCATTTACATGTACGCTATAATAGGCCAACCACTTTACAGGCTAATAGTGAACTTTGAATGGACAGAGGAGTGTGAGGAATCGTTCAAGAAATTGAAAGAGGCACTCATTACTGCTCCAGTCTTGAAATCACCAGATTGGGAGAAGATATTCCATGTGCATATAGATGCTTCGGCATATGCAATAGGATGCATTCTGGCTCAGCCAGAAGAAGGAAACATGGATTTTTCTATCTGTTACGCCAGTCGACAGCTCAACAATGCAGAGAAGAATTACACCACAACAGAGCGAGAAGGATTAGGAATGATATATGCTGTGAAGAAATTTCGGCATTATCTTCTAGCCAACAAGTTTGTGTTTTTTACGGATCACCAAGCCTTGCTCTACCTAGTGAATAAACCATGCAATACCGGGAGAATAGTGAGATGGTTCATTATCTTGCTGGAATTCGACTTCACGGTAGTAGTAAAGAAAGGAAAAACACATCTTAGAGCTGATCATCTTTCGCGATTGACGAATGGAGAAGACCCTATAGGAGTAGATGATGACATGCTAGACGCGTACTTGTTCAACATAGAAATGATACCGAAGTGGTCTCAAAATGTCGTTAACCTATTAACCTATGGAGGGGAGTTCGATAGAAGAGAATACAACCAGAAACATATTGCTATTCAGCAATCCAAGAATCTTCAATTGATTGCAGGAAGGTTGTATCAATTGGGAAATGATCATATTTTATGACTATGCATCAATCCTGAGGAATATAATATATATCTGTGCGAAGCACATGTTCAGGAATGTGCATTTCATTGTTCAAGAAGGAACACATATAGGAATTTGTTACAATTGGGAGTCTATTGGCCAGGAATGAAAGAAAACGTACATGAATATGTCACTGTATGTATTGTATGTTCATCAAAACCGCCAACAGAGTATTCGACATTATATCAGATAATGATCGCTCCAGATTGGAGTCAGTATATTGTTGAATATCTCACAAATAGAACTTTCCCAGAAGGAACGTCAAAAGCTCGTCAGAAATCTGTAGAGACAGAAGCTAGAGATTACGCTTTAATAGGAGATCAACTCTATAAGAGAGGTAAAGACAACCAGCTTAGGATTTGCGCATCGGAGTCTGAGTATGTGATAATCCTAGAGCAAGCTCATGGAGGAGTAGGTGGAGGCCATTTCTCAGGTGATAAGACAACAAAACTTGTCTTAGCCGCAGGAATATGGTGGCCAACATTACATATGGACGATGAGGAATACGTTAAACGGTGCGATGACTGTCAGCGGACCAAAGTACCACTTAAAAGAGATGATATGCCGCTTAGACCAATGATGGGGGCAAGATCTTTTGCAAAATGGGGGATTGATTATGTCGGACCCATTTCACCTCCTGCATATAAGACTCATGCACAATACATCATTGTGGCTACAGACTATCTAACAAAGTGGGTCGAAGCAAAGGCAACTCAAAAAGCAGATGCCAGGACCACGGCACAATTTCTATATGAATACGTCTTTGTACGATATGGATTGCCAATAGAAATTGTGAGTGATCGAGGCACACATTTTGTAAATGAAGTGATAGAGATCCTTCTAGATGAATTCATGGTAATCCATAGGAAATCAACCCCGTATCATCCACAAGCAAACGGACAAGCTGAAGCAACAAACAAAACCATATGCACGGTCCTCACGAAGATTGTATCTGAGTCGAGAACTGACTGGGACTAGAAGTTGCATTCAACATTATGGGAATATAGGGTAGCATATAAAACATCAATAGGAACGACCCCATATAACATGGTTTTTGGGCTAAATGCTATCTTACCAATAGAATTCTTGATTTCAACCCTAAGGGTGGCTAAGGACCTAGAGTGGACAGGGCACGATCTTTCTGATAGAATAGATGACCTGGAAAAGCTAGATGAGCTTCGCCTAAAAGCAGTATCTTCTATCTACGCTCAAAAAAGGCGACAAAAAGAATTTTTTGATAAGCATGTGCGGACTAAAGAGTTTAAGGTTGGGGACTATGTCCTAGTTTACACTCTGAAACAGCATGCTAAGAAGCTTAAAAAGCGAGGGATGGGACCTCTGGTGATTAAAGATCTATCACCAAGTGGAGCCGTCAAGCTTGCTACATTAGACGGAAAAGAAATGCCCAATTGGATTAGTGGATGCAGAGTGAAAAAGTATCTTTTGCCGCTAACCCAAGACATGCTTCTCAAAATACATCAAGAAAAGCTGCGTGTCCAGAAAAAGAAAATGATTTTGGAGGAAGCGCAAGCCGAGGCGAAGGAAAGAATGGAGAAAAGAAAACTACTGCGTCAGAAACAGCGCAATGAAGGAGCAATACGAATAAACGCAGTCAGTATAACAAAAATGGATAATGACAAAGAAGAACCCATCATTGAATGCAAAGTAGGAACCAACCAATCAAAGCCAGAGCACTATTGGATTCAGGAGCTCAAGCTAACCTACTTTCACTCAGTTTGTATAGACAATTGACAAATGACACTAAACTACAAACTGCCAAGCAAGAGTTAAAGAGTTACTCTGAGAATTCAATCAAAACTGTCGGATGCACAGTTTTACATATACAGATATTCAGTATGTGTATCCTCATATGTTTTACGTGGTTGAAGACCAAGCTACACAACAACCATTATTGCTAGGACAACCATGGCAGAAGCAATACAATGCAATGATTGACTGGAGTTCTAAATCAGTGCTTATCAAATACGAAGGTGAAAGTCAATCAGTTAAGTTCACCAAAGGAGAAGAGCCAACTCCAAAGGACGAATCCAAAGACAAAGGTAAACAACAACCAGAGAAAAAGAAGAAGCAATGGCAACCGAAAGTTTCTATACAACCGGATTACTCTTCGACGAGGAACTCTCAACAGTGGATAAGGAAGACAAGCAATAATATAACAGCTCAACCTTGGAAAAAAACGGAGTCAAAGTTGATATGGAGACCAAAAAAGGTGGTGCCAGAGAAAACAAAGGTGGAAAACAGAGTCTTCAATACCAGACAACAGAGTGATTCCAGACAATCAAGGACAGTGAAACATATCTGGATTCCAAAGAAATTCATGACGGCACAAAGCCATAGCAAGAAAATTTGGATCCCAAAGATTTGTAAACAGGAACTCCCTTCAGTACAATCAACGGAAACTCCTAGGTATTTCAAGTCGAGGAAATCAACACAAAGAACAAAGCAGGTTTGGGTCGCAAAGAGTTTGTGGCAAGCACAAGTGAAGCGGAAGCAGATTTGGATTGTGAAAGAGAACAACAAAGTAAAGAAGAATCCATCTACTGATTCTACTACCGAAGTGCCAAAACCAACCCAAAACCCAACCACCAATCCTTCAATCAAACAAAGAGCAGCTTTATTGGAAAGACTGTTGTATCATCGCTCTATAATTGCACTGGGAACTTATGACCAAAACAACTACATTGCTTCGCCCACAGACACTTCATAGTCATCCGAGAGGACTCAGACTAGGAGGGGGGGAGGTATACAGGTATACAGGAGTTACAAAGCAGCTACAAGCGCCAAAAACAAAGAAAAACAAAAATTATATTACAAGGGCAGTGTCTTACATGATTTTGCAATTTTTATGTTTGATTGCGGATATTGATAATATTTATGCCCTTATATACCTTGTTTTGCAACAAGAAGAGATCAAATGATGAATTTGGGTCTCTAGACGTGTAAATATCACTAAATAAGAGTGTTTTTGGAGCTAAAAAGTGGTAATCCAAGTCCAAAAATCACAAATAAGTGTATATTCATATACACAGGGTTACCAGCTATTTATTGTGTATGTGTGGAATTTTTTGGCTTCAATTTGCTATTTTCCTTTATTTTTTATGATTTTCTTGATAAAAGTAAAAGAAAAATAAAAAAGCAGGTGAAATGAGATCGGAAAAAAGAAAAGAATAGACGGTGATGGTCCTAATGACAAGGGCAACCCATGGTAAAAATTGGGTACAATTCTGAAAAAGTTGCGAAAAGCCCGAAATGACAGAATTTTGGCAAAGTGGACAGATTTCTCAGAAACAGGTCAAACGGAGTCCAAATTGAGAAATTTCAAATCCTAAAGTGCATTTCACGACGAGATAGGAGCACATGTCAAATTTGGTAACAACTGATCCGGGAAGCCCGAAGTTAAGTATTTTTCACATCACTTTCAAGCTCATTTCCACTATTACCTTCTTGGAGAGAGCAAAGAGCACACAGGAGCATCCGACCTTCTACCGCCTTCTACGACTGCTACGAGAGCTCAGAGGACACCAGACATGAGAGGTAGACTCGTTGCCATAAGCTTTTGATGCTTATCGTTAACTTTTGTCGCGAAAACTGACCAAAACCAAGAAACAAGAGCAGACGGGGAATGGGGAAGAACACTAGGTAGGGGCACAACCGCCTAACCAAACCTTGCAAGAACTTAGAGGTGGGTTACCCTAGCATAGAAGATGGGTTTCTAACACTCAAAGCTCGAGAAAGAACGACTTGAAAAACCCTAGGTCAAGAGAGCCTGCAAGAGGCAAACAGGAAAAAGTTGTTGAAACGACACGAAACTTCACAGGAAGCTTAACAACATCGAGGGCAATGCAACCATGGAGTATCTCCGGGTTTGGATCACCAAAAGTAGGTCAGAACAACCGATTCGGCTACGGATACACAAAGCGTCATTTTGGCATAACGGCTAAAATTGACGACCAAATGACATGAAACTTCACAAGCAGCTTCAAATATACATGGATGACTTATGTTTGCAAGCAAAACCCAAAAGAAAGCTGATTCACTTACCGATGGTGAAAAAGACGCTTTCGGGCAACCAAATGGAGAAAGATGGAGAACGGGGAGCCAAAGTCAAGTTCAACCAAATAGGTGGCTTCACAACATATCCAATGAGCTGGAAATGCAACTCTCGAGAAGAAAAGTTGAAGAAATTCAACTCCAAGGCAAAAAGACGACTTCGGAGACTGAAATGCCTATAAGGGGGCTTTTTAGCTAAACTGATGACTTTTTAAGTTGAAAACTAGTTATCAGGGCTTAGGGCACTAGCACAAAGCATTCTTTGCACAAAAAGACCAACATTTCAAGAAAAGACATCATACGCGTATGATGTCTCACAGCATGATTTTCACATCCATTTCAACATTTGAGTGCATAGCCTCATTCCACATGTTAATCACATCCTATGAACCAAGTATCATGAGATTTGGAGTTAGAAAACCCAAGGAAAACCAAAAAGACGCAAATTAGGCCATAAAATTGATTTTTGGTCCTAATTTTGTCAAAATAACTCCAAACTCAATGAAACTTTGTAGGATTGTTGATTAACACATCTACAAGCTATCTGGAACCAAAAAGCACCATTTTGACACAAAAGACATCATACGCGTATGATGTCTATTTGCACTTACAGAGCCAAAACTGCTCATTTGTCATTATACATCCATTATATATATCTAATACATGCTACATATGAAATTTGGAACCATTTGGTCAAGTGGATCACCCCATTAGCCCAATTGAGGGAAAATCCTTCATCCAAAGCCTATTTTAGCCCAAATCCAACATACTCAAGTCCAAACCAAGATTTGAGTAGATATAGTCCTTCACTAGTACATGGGGAGTCCACAGAACCAATCCCATGAAAAATTGATGAAAAAGACATCATACGCGTATGATGTCTCCAGAGCCATTTTTAGCCCAAAATCTATCCAAACTTCATAAATCCTCTGAATAAGCCTATCTAAAGCCAAATCCAAGCTTATAGAGAAATTTGGTCCAAAAATACACTAAAAGACATCATACGCGTATGATGTCTCACTATGTGATTTTGGCACCTCAGGGCTTCAACCACCAAACAGAAGTGATCTACATGCCATTTGAAGGTGAACCACCAAGTTTTATCCAATTTGGATCATAAAATCCAATTTCCTTTTAAAATTATGCCAAGAGCCTGAATTGGACTAAACTTGCCAAAACTTGACCAAATGGTATCCAAACTCAAATCCAAGCATGTGATACTCATGTATACACTATCAGCTACAAGCACAACCAATATGAAGTCATTATGACACAAAAGACATCATACGCGTATAATGTCTCCAGCATGATTTTGAGCCCAGTTTGCATATTTTTTCACCTACCCTGCATCCTTAGGCCCTGAATAGCTCATGTTTCAATTTTCAAGTCATTTGAATAGTTAAAAGCTTCATTTCGGCTTTCAGTACTAAAAAGACGCTAACTTCTGAAATTGGAGTTACAGGATCCATGGATTCCGCCAAGTTATCAGCAACAAAGAGAAAAAGACCGACAATCAAAGATGCTCTTGCAGAAGCAGAACCCTTTGACATTCCAGCAGAAACCCTCAAGCCAACCAAAACTTGGGTGGAGGAAGCAGTACTGGAACAAGAGGGAATAAAGATCTACCAGGGGACTTTCAGAGATCCTCAAGGGCAAGCGGTGGATATACCGATGATCCCACAAGAATTGGTGGATTATAGCAGGTCAGAGAACATCAGCAGGTACCTGGAAAGGGCAGACTTGCACAGATTCTTCACCTCGAGACCATCAGGTGTAGATACAAGAAGAGTGTATGAGTTGGCAACCTCCATTCAGAAGGATGGGAAAGCCACATTAACAGCAATAGATGGAGAGAAAGTAGAGGTACAGATCACTCCACAGCTCATTGCAGATGCATTGAAGCTGCACAACAAAGGGAGCTCTGTCAGGGAAAGAAGGGAGGCTATAGAGGTTTATGGGTCCAAGAAACAGAATGCAACCTATGGAGATATGGCAGACCAAAGAGCGGCAACCCTTTGCCGACTGTACAACCAGTTTCTCCATATTTGCAGTAAAAGACCGCAAAAGTATACGACACCACCCCATGCCATTGCAACTACCATCACATGGGCTTTGAAGAGCAGTATGCCAAAAGAGGTGAATTACGCTCAACACATCCACGAGCAAGTAATTGCCATGCACAACGAGAAGCCAAAGTATATAGGAGGAGCTGAAGTTCTGACAAGAATAGCTTATGAAGCTATTGGAGCCAGAGATCAATGGCCAAAGGTTCCCTCCCAGAATGAGTGGCTTAGAGAAGCCGATGAGGAGGAAGAACAGCCTGAAGTATCCAAGAGGGCGTCCACAAGAGCACGCAGGAAACTAGAAATAGTTTTAGAACCTGAAGAGAATGTGGATGAGCCGCTTATGAAGAAAGCAAAGAAGAAGGTTGCTCCCAAGCAAACCAAAAGTCAGAAAGCGGCAAGAATGGAAAGACTGGTGGAGCAGTTTAGAGCGAAAAGAGCTCTAAAGGGGGACTTTGAAGAAAAGTGGGTGCCAGACCCCACCAAAGTCGGAACTAGCTCAGCCAGGCCACATGTTGATCAATACGATCAATATATTAGAGCGTATGAGGAGTCAGAGGCTATACTGGAGCAGCAACCTGTCGAGCCATACACTGAAGAGGAAGTACAGCTTTTAAAAGCTGAGCTGAAAAAGGACGACAAGGGGAAGAAGAA
Organism: Adiantum capillus-veneris; assembly: GCF_014529385.1. Taxonomy (NCBI): domain Eukaryota; kingdom Viridiplantae; phylum Streptophyta; class Polypodiopsida; order Polypodiales; family Pteridaceae; genus Adiantum; species Adiantum capillus-veneris. The sequence continues at coordinate 5,075 of NW_028221424.1, read as the reverse complement.
AGTAGATGAGTCTATTGAACCTCAAGAGAAAGACGGGCAAGCAAACAAAGGGAAAGCCAAGATGACTGAGGACAATCAGCCCTCCTTTACTGATGTACCAAGCCCGAAGAAGACGAAAATCATTGTGGAAGAGACCACAGTAGAGATGGACACGGCTGGTATGGAAAAGCCGGAGGCCGGGACCAAGGAAAAGGAGATAGATCCAGTTCAGCAAAAGAAAAACGATTATGAGGATCTGGTAGCGATAGGGTACACTGAAGCAGAGGCCCTTGAGGCAGTTTATGGGATCACCCTACAAAACAAGATGATCGGAGAGGGACAGAGGAAAAAATAAAGAGTACAAAAGAGAGTAAAGAGAAACTGGACGAGCAGAACGTACTAGAAGAGCCGAAGCCAGTGGAGGTGGTGGCAGAAAAAGCTTTAGAGTTGACAGATGAAGATGAAAAAGACATGCACATGGTGCATGAACTGCTCAGCAAGATCAAAGAAAGATCCAAGGCAAAGGAAGTGGAGATTGAGACAGCCAAACAAAGGGAAGCCGAGTTGCAGAGGAAATTAGAGAATGCTATGACTGAATCTGAAAGTCATAAAGCATCACTCTACGATGCGGAAAACGAGAGAGACGGCTTGATACTCCAGCTAGCTGAGGCCTCAAGAGAAGTAACAAGTGCACAGGAAGCAAGGGAGCGGATGGAAGACGACTTGGAGGCAGCTAAAGATGAGCTCATTGAGCTAAGGGAAAGAGTCGAGCTCCAAGAAAGAACAATCACTAGACTCAGAACTACCCCTAGAGCTAGCAGAGCAGGAACTGAACAAGAGGGAGCTCTTGTACCAGCTCTGGAAGACCAGGTCCGAAGCTTACAAAGAGAGCTAAGATTAGAGCAAGTGCAAAGGTTGCACATTGCGGAGGGATCATTGGCAGCAGAGGAGAGGCTCACTTTAGAAAATCAAACACTAAGAACAGAGAATGAGACCCTCCGCAAACAGCTCCAAGATCTACAAGAGCAACAAAGAAGAGAGACAGAGACACCCAAGAAGAATCAGGTGGAGCGCCATAGAGCTACCAGAAACTGGAGAGGCAACCACAATTGAAGATCCAGTCCCAGTTCACGAGGTGGCCTTGACTTCAGGAATCTCTGAAGAAGAAGAACAAAGGCTCCATGACCAAATAGAAAAGTCAGCAGAGGAGAGTGCCAAGGCGGAAATGGAATGGGAGAGGAGACTCCTCATCTCCATTAGACTTCAGGGATTAGACACAAAAGTGCTCCATGAAGAGTGGATGCAACCCAGCCTGCCTTTCCCTTGATGAAGTTTGAAGTGATAAAACGAAAAAGAGAATAGAGGAGGAGCAGTATGTCGCTCTTTACGAAGGCAACATCACAAAGGAGGAACAGTCAAAGAAGATAGTAGATTCACAACCTAGATGGAGGAAAGGTTGGCTGAACAAATACCCAGCCTACCTCATCTACTTGGTGGAGGCACCAAAGGAGATTCGGGAGGATGCAACCTTCTGCCCGGTGCCAAGAGTCAGAAGCTGGAAAGAGCATGGCAGGATTGCAGAAAAGAAGCCAAATTGGCTTAATTACCCCAGGATGCCAGGACCAAAGGCAGGAGAGAGAATAGGTAAAGCCTACATGGTGAAAACCCTAACGGGCACCATCAAGCTCTTTACTGGCTCTCCTGACCTTTCGTGTCAGATGCTCAAGAAAATTTGCAGGACTCTCTTAGCTTGCATTGAAGTGTTCGCGCCAGATAAAGCCACGACCTCGAGTCTACTATCGATGGCCGACACAGTGACTGATATGATGTATGATCTTTCATTGCAGCCTTCTCCAAAAGTGTTACACCTCCTATACCAAAGGATTATGTTTTTGCCTAGCTTCCACATGCAAACATTCGAAGAAGCTTTCTACACCGGCTTTTTCACCCACGAAAGCAAAAATATTCGGCCCAACCTTGACCATCGGCAACCTACGATACGAATCACATTTGCAGATGCTCAAGACGACAGGACTTTATTGACCAAGCATAAAAGTCATGTCAGGGACGACATGAACGCGGAGGGGAGGAGTGTTGAGCCAGCAGAGGATCACACCCACAATTTTGCTCACACTCATCATTTTGTAACCATTGATTGTAATAAATGTCTTTCGACATTGATTTTGATTGAGCCATTCATTAAGTAACGGGACTCAATTGAGTTTCCAGCTTGTAATCCCGAAGTAATTTCACTTGCTGATGTAATTAGTTAGAGATGTTCTCACCTCCAAGGCTGAGGTATATAAGCCAAAGTTTTGTAACCTAAGGGGATTCAGTTATTAATCAAAGGTGAGTTTTTGAGCGCCGTGACTGTGTCTGAGAGAGAGAGTCTTATCTACTTGCTACGCGAGCTACGAAGCCGCCATTGGAGAAGCGACGCCGCCATTGTGTTCTCAACGGCAAGAGCTACGCACAGATACCAAGAGTGCGCGCTATCGGCTTCTATGTGTGGTAAGTTTCTACGAGCTTCGATGTGAGTTTTCTTCCAACTCGTGTGTCGGAATAGAGCGTGCAGCATATCTATAGAACCACAACGAGTAGAGCTACACATTAGTACCATCGGGGTCAAGTTTCGATCACCTGTATTTTTTGGCCTGTCTTCATACGCGTTTACCGCACGGAGTGATTATAGGTTGATTTTGCAGTTCAAGTCTTTAGGGTGTTGTTCTTACCTAGTGTATAGACTTCCCCTTGAGTTTGAGATCGATCAATGATTCTAGATCCTGTTTCGTATAGCATTCGTTCGTAGTAAGGATTTCAGTCACTTGCGTATTTTAGAACTTAGATTTGATTTCCTTAGTAGTGATTGTCATTAGAAGGTTGAGTAGGTGATTTGACACCCACCTAGTTGTTTCCATGCGCCTGCGGGTCAAGCTCCGTCCTCGTCTGACAAATTCTGTTGTTGGTTGAGTTTCGCTATTTAGCTTCCGCTAGCGGCGTAACCGCCTTGACAGAGGCATTCATGCTTCTAGCCTACCTCTGATTCTTTAGTCGCAGAGTTGGAGGGTTCCCCTCTTTTGGAATATCTAGCATGAACTTTGGATCAACCTAAGGAATACCTTTTTAGCCTCCATCCATTGATTGTAGTCTTGTGAATTCTCCCATCTGCTTCCATCAGCTTATAGCTGCCGTTGTCATAGCGTCTTTTGACAATGAATGGTCCCCCATCGGGGTTGAAATCATCACTAATCCTTATTCAAACTTGTTGTCTATCTCAATACTAACATGCCTTTTTCCAGGACCTTTTCCCCTAAGCCCCTTGATTGAAGTGAGCGGCATCGCTCTGCCTGCCAGCGATGATTGCATCATCCCTAACTAGTTGGAGTCTTCCAGATCCAGATGTGGTTTATGGAGATTTACAAGTGGGCACTGTAATTGGCTAGCCATGACTACGTAAGCGGCTATCTGTACCTCAATGGGCAGAATTGCCTCTTTTTCTTAAACTAGATGAACGGGGCAAACCTAATGATGTTCGGAATGTCGTTCGGTAGCCCATAGAGCGGCCATGAGATGTTTATCCCCAGTCACCTGTGTGGTTATTCACCTGTTTTGTGAGATTTGCAGATCATTCCGTTTACCTTTTCTACTAAGGCCATTACACTGTGGATAGTAATGGTGTGGAATGTCAACGTGTAATGCCTAATTTTTTCATCAGTTCTCCCCACAAGATCGCCTCTGAAACCTAGTCCCCCTATCTTATATTATCTCAAGAGGATGTCCAAACAAGCAAAATATGTACTCAAATATGAACTTTGCTACCTCTTGGGTAGTAATGCGGGTGGTGGCTGCTGCTTCCGCCCATCGGGTCATGTAGTCTACACCAACTAAATGTATAGTTTTACCTCATTGGCCCTTGGTAGAGGAACCGATTGCATCTAATCCCCAATTCTCAAATGGACCGTATGCGACATAGGAGTCTATGGTTCATAGATTAGTATGCGATCACTGTCACTTTCAGGCCTTGCATGTTTTACACCAATGATGCACATCTGTTCAGACTAGGCCAAGAGTATCCTGCCTGTAGAATCTTCTACTGGTGATATCTAAAGCAAAATGACCGCCGCAGACACCATCCATGGCAACTTGAAAATACCTATGTGATCTCATTGAGGTTGGTACTCGCCTGAGAAATCTGATCCTTGCCCTTACAATACAAGTGGTCGTTTACAAGGCGGTATCTTGTAGCCTTCCTTACAGCCACTGTTTCTGGCCCCTAGTGTACCCTTCCAGACATTCTCTTGTACGATAAAAGCTGATGAAATCAGGCAGAGCATCACTACCTTGGAAGAGGGGTAGTTTCATGTCGCCCCTATGGGAAGGTCTTGTATTATTTCCTTGGCTGGAGCATCTGCCTCCTGATTTTCTGTCCTGGGGACATGAAAATAATTGCACTTGCTTCAAACTTTCTCAAAAGATAATCCTTAACTTGGCGTAGTTGACCAAGTAAAACCTGTTTTTTACAAACCCAAGTGCCATTTATCTGCTTTATCAAAAGCAAAGCATCGCCAAACACATTTAGGCGTTGAATCCCTTGAAAAATACATTGTTCTAACCAAGAATTAAAGCTGCATAATCTGCTTTGTTGTTGGAGTGGGAGTGTAAAACTGCCCTGATGGAGAATACCCTTTCATGTTGCTTGTTGAAAATGATGATGACAGCTGCAGACTGGTCCACTTTTCTCTTGTATGCTCCTTCAAAGAAAAGAGAGTGAGCTCTTTCTAGTTTAGGACTCTCTACCATTGGTCTCTCTTCTTTTGCTTCCGTGTTGACCTTTCAGCTTCTTCTCATAGTGGCGATGAGTAAGAATACCCCTAAAACTAGCCATGGTGGAGTTTTCTACTTGCATGTGTAGTCAAACTCTTGTAACCTAATAGCCATTTAGAGATCTAGATGAGACATCCAGTGTCGCATCACATACACGAAAAACCTCCACCTATGTCAGAATTACAAAAGGTCTAGGCATTAGTAGATAGGAGCTGAACTTGTGGTAGCAAACGTTAGTGCGAGCAACCATGTGTTTTACGTTGGTGAATCCC
>NW_028221423.1:356421-408894 GCF_014529385.1 Adiantum capillus-veneris | reverse complement strand
GGCTGGAATGCTGATTGCAAGGTCATCAACAGATGCAGCAGGATGGTAATCTTTCACATACCATGCAGTTTGTTTGCTGTTGGTCATCTGGGTCTGGTTAAGAGGGCCAAGAACCGATTGATAGCATGTGCCCCATCCAGCGGGTGCTTGGAAGAGATGCTTTGTATGCGATGTGTGGCAGGCTGCAGAAAAGCTTAAGAATCATTTGACTGCTTTAGAGCAGCAATATGATCCTCTCATGTGTGCTTGCAAACAAAAGTAAAGGTTTCTTCCACCACATTGGAAACAAGTTTTGAACTGAACTTCCCTTTTTCAGTTGGAGCCGACATCAAAATTGTCTTCATGCAATTCTCTCGGAAATTAATCATTTGTGCTGTGTACAATGTTTGCACATCATCATCATCATCACAGAGTGATTTGGAACATCAGAAAGCTGTAGCCCTAGTCTTTTAAATATGTTGAGGAGGGAAGGTTCAGTCTGCATCCAAAACAACAGAACTTGTAGTCGACAACATTGCGTCGATAGTGATGAGTGATAAGTGAAAGCTGGAATAGGACAGTAAGTTAAAAATCTTCACTTGGCATTCTTTGCTGAGGTCTACTACCTGGTCTGTGTCTTCTATAAGGAGGAAACCTTTGCGAAGGGAAGGTGCACGATTAAGAGACGCCAAACAAAACAGATTTAATACTACCACAAGACAGCTACTCTATAATTGCAAAGCATTGACGGCTAAAGAGGCAGTAATTGAACATGGAGATGACCGATCTCTCACCTAGATAGATAATAACTTGGGCTAGAATTTGGTAAAGAATAAATGCTTAATGTGTTTGTATGTGGGCAATGACGTCAAGAGTTGGAGTTCCAGGTCATGACATACTTCTCATAATATTGAAAGATGTATTGCTACCTGATTGACTCTTACAACAAGAACCTTCCACTGTGTTGCTATCTTCACCGACATCACAGCAAGACGGCTTCAATACCTGAGGAGCTTCGATAATCCATCAGCCTCAAATCCGTAGCCTATCCAGACATGACTCGAAAACTAGCTATGCTTAAATGCCCCTTTACGATGCTGTCATGTTTCAATCAATCGAACATAGTCCGCTTCATTGGCACCAATCAACAAGCCCAATCTCCTTCGCAAGACAAAGAAACAATTAGACACATACCGAATTTGCATGTGACACTTTGCAGGCAGTTGTTCTTGCGTCTACGTAAATGCAATATTCCCATTAGTTTATCCACATTGACAAATCTGTAGTGATGTGAGAGGAAAAGGGAGTAATGCAAAAGCCTGTCAGTACCAGTACCTGGAGTGAGGCATTTCTACAGATGCACTTGCAGCATGAGACGCTGGCCAACAGCACCTCTCCCTCAATCAACATGCCTCTCATTGTGGGTGTTGGAACCAGCCCATCTACAAACCAATCCTAAATGTTGCCAATCTTGTAAACTGCAAGTGTATCAAGCAGTTGCTCCAGTAGAATCTAGCGATAGATGAAAGGCAGGTTGGCAATCCTGTGATCGCAATTGCAATAAAAAGCACTTCAGTAAACCCAATATGCAGATGAGTCCAATGAATGAAACAAAACAGTAAAAGTGTCTCGGCTTTCGAGACAGTCCATCAACATACCTAAGGAAAAGTCATCACCCTTGAACTCATAAATATGACACAGCTTCTGATGAACCTAGCCACAGCGGTGCTAGCTCCTGCTACTGACTTCATCTTTTACGGTTGCCCAGGATTGCAAACCGTGTTGTTTCTTGACCTCTAAGTTGCTCGTGATCACACATCTATGTGATTGACCCATGTGTGAGCAAATGTATGCACATGTCAAACTGCATAGGTGCATCAATGTGTGTGTGTGTGTGTGTGTGTGTGTGTGTCTATGGGTACTTGTCTGTGTGTGTATGTAGGCGTACAAGTGTGCAAATTCACACACAACACACACACACACACACCACACACACACACACAACACACAGAGCCTAGCCACAGCGGTGAGGCCACGGGCTACACGAAGGCCAGACAGGTAGGTAGGGTATTGTTGACTCCCATAGCTCTACTATTTATTCACCCCAGCAGGCAAGCAAAAGAGCAAACCTCCTTTGATCATCATGAGGGTTGCCCCCGCGCTGATCCTTCTCCTCATCTTCTTTTTGTTGTGCAAGACTTCGCAATCAACGCATCGCTGTACTGCTTCCGACGTTCTGCAAGCTCTCTCTCTCTCTCTCTCTCTCTCTCTCTCTCTCTCTCTCTCTCTCTCTCCCATTAGTACAGGATGGAGCTAGATAGCTTGATGCATTCTCATGATTGTACTACCTTGAGCATATAGACATGCATATACCCCTATAGATAGAGCTCCATCCCTCCTCAGATACCCCACTACCTACATTCAGTTCAGTTTTGTATCAGTTTTGTTTCATTTGTCTTTCCGATAGATGGATGACATACACACCATGTACATTTGATTTGTCTCATAGGCCGATTTCGGCCTGACATAGACGTTAAAAATCTTTCTTTCTTTCTTTCTTTCTTTCTCTCTCTCTCGTCTTCCCTCCCGAAACAACTTCTGTTCAAGACTCGGATAGCTCTTTACTTGGTGAGCCAAAGGTCCTTTTTGGACTCTTTGAACCCACAACTGACCACGTGGCCCATCCACAATATAGGAAGCAGTTAATAAAAGCATGTTATCGAAACTTGGTCAAAGAAAAAAGAAGAAATCGGCCCCAACACAGCCGCGGGCCTGGCAAAAGCTTGTGAGCGCAGAACCTTGGTCGTCTGATTGGTTGACAGACCGGAGATGCCAGACATGCCATCGGATGCAATCTTTGTGAATGCGGTGGAGGCTATTGCAGAGCAAAAGCCAGTAAATGTGGTTGGTTCGGTGTGTGTCTGCAAGAATGTGGCCATGCTTGGGTAGGAGATGTGCAGCACAGCATACCAGATAAAGAAGGAAGAAATGCTAGAAGAGATTTCAAAAAAGCAAGCAAACAGGTTGGAGGGAATAACACCTGCAGACTTATGAAGCAAGAAACGTTTGCCGAATGCCTGAAGAGTTGTGTTAGTCAGGGACTGAAGAAACATTATGCTTGGCACTGCCTTGGTCGACATGTATGCCAAATGTGTTTGGCCAGGAAACCCTGGGCTGTTTTCAGCAGATGCGAAGCAAGGATATCACTCCAGATGCAATCACCTATGCTTTCAACTTTAAGGCATGGTGCACTGGGCAAGAATCTGATATGAGCAACAAGTTCATGAGGATATTGTTAGTCAAGGGGGCTGTTAGCGAAAGGAGTTGTTCTTGGCATTACCTTGGTCAACATCTTATAGACGAAGCTGTGGATTGTTTTAAGCTGACGTGAAGCGAGTGCCTCCCTCCAGATGCAATCATCTATACTTGCATCTTGAAGGCATGTGGCAATTTCAAAGACGTTGAGATGGGCAATAGAACTCTCGATAATAGTGTTAGTCAGGGGCTGTCGACAAAAAGCTATGCTTGGCACTCCCTTGGCCAACATGTATGTCAAACGTGGCAGGTCCAGGAAGCTTGGGGTGTTTTCAACAGATGTGAAGCGAGGGCATCTCTCCAGATGCAATCATCTACGCTTTCCTCTTAATTGCATGTGCCTCTGCCTTGGTTGATATGTATGTCCGGAATGTCTTCTCTTGAAATGCATTAATTGCGGGATATAGGAGCTCTGGTTGGCTGCTTTTGGGATGCGAAGCCAGGGCACTTCTCTTAATGTAATCACCTCTGTTTGCATCTTGAAAGCATGTGGCACTACGTAGGACTCCGATATGAGCAATAATGGTATTGTTAGACAGGAGCTTCGTGCTTGGCACTGCATTCATGGACATGTATGCCAGATGTGACGTGCTTGAGAAAACACAAAAAGTGCTTCTATCAAGAATGTCATTTCTTGGAACATGCTGATTGAGGGATATGCTCAACAGCGGCAGGGCCAGGAAGCTCTGGGCCGTCAAAAAAAACTGTTATGCTTGGCACTGCCTTGATCGATATGTATACAAAATGTTGCACGGCCAACAAGCCCTAGGACTTTACATTTCAGATCAGCAGCTCCTCCGTTGTTCAGGCTGCAGCCTCATTCACTCGGCATGCACCCGCAATCCCTTTAAACCCCCTTCAAATTTAAAACCAGGATCGCTTTTCCTGCATACACTTTATAAGCTTCTTCATTGTTCAGCGCTGCAGTCTCACACGCTCGGCATGCACCTGCAAGCCCTTTGAGCCCCCTTTAAAATTAAAACCAGGATCACGACCTTCCACGGTGGAGCTACCCTCTCAATGTCAGGAAACTTTGCCCATCAAAAACTAGTCCACTTCAGTTGATTATGAGGATATTATACCTGCATTCCTCGAGCGCAAAAATAGTGACGTCTACATGGTCTCAGATCTTGATGGCAGAGCACTCCGCACATGCAGCATTGGGTCAGTTTGAGCATAGAGCTCGAAGCCAACATTGCCTGTTTTGATAAAGTGTTAATAGCGTTCATCTCATTGCCCTCGCTCATAAGAGTTAGAAGCAGGTAATGTTTGTTGACATCCTTGAAGAGAATGGCATTGAACTTCGTGAATACTTTGTCATACTACACGACAAATAGAAAATTAACATATTCATTGAGCGTGATTTGCAGAGTAGTTTTGACACATATGCATCTATCATCTTGACTAACAAGCTTGTGCCTCTTGTCAGCACGAGAAGAATTCTTCAAGTGGCATTCAGTTACAAAAGGCCTGCACTTGTCGACAAGTCTTAAGAATTCTTTGAGAGAGCTCCAAGTAGAGGGCTGCGTGGTTGATGTGGCATGGCCTTGACCCCTCAATTCCTATAAATGTTTGTTGCCTCTCTTTTGCTTGTCCAAGAACAAAGCATCGACATCCAAATTCTATCTAATCAGGCCTTCAAGGAAAAAGCAGAGCACTAGACAAAAGTAGAGTGTTGAACATAGCATAGCGCTAATTTATTTATGTACTTGGTGAGCCAAACGTCCTATTTCGAGTCTTTGAGCTCGCAAGCGACCACGTGGCACAATTTCTTCTATTGGAGGAGGTTCTGCAAGGTGAGGCATCTTGCAAGGTAGGCCCGTTTGGACACGGTTCGTTGGACAGGGTTCGGCAGCACAATAGAGGGTGCACTAGAGCAATAGCAGATTGGGCGTCATCAGCATGATAGCTAGCCACCAGAGGGATGAAATTAGGTCAACATTGGGCATCAAATGGCAAAAGGAGATCATGCCCAAGAGGTGAGCAACTTTGAAGGGCCTCAAGCATGGCTGCAAGGAGGGACGGCGTTGCTGAAGCATGGCTTGCTTGATTGGACGTACAAGAGGGACCTGACTGGAGGAAACAAGGGCATCATCATCATCATCAAGCAGCATCGAGGGCTGGAGCAAGCATGCCGCTTGACACAATCCAGGCCATTTGCTTTTCACTGGAATCAGATGATCTAGTTTTATAGTGCTGGATGCTTTTTTTGTTTTATTGCTTATTGCTTATCGCTTGGTGAGCCTTGATCCTTGTTGCACGCCTTTCTATACCTCGGCTTCCACCAAGGCGACAACAAGCACTGTGAAAAGAGCATCCAATGCTGTGAAAAAGTATCCAGCACTCTGAAAAAGCACCGGCTGCACCTTGCTTCACCTTCTCAATCAACAAGCACCGTATGACCTCTCTCTCTCTCTCTCTCTCTCTCTCTCTCTCTCTCTGGATATGGAAAAAGGAGTTTTCTGTTTATAGCATTTTTAACAAACAGAGATGGTGGATAACACCTGCATGCAAGGGAGACTGAAAAAGGATATCATGGCTATGAGGGATACTAGGGTACACACAGAGCTGCGTGAGCAGTGTGCTTAGAGAGATGGAGTTGAGCCTCAACATCTACTTGCACACGGATAGACGTAGATCCATGGATCAACAGACGACATCCCCCATTCCCCTACCGTCTTCTTTAATGTAATTAAAGTGCACTGTTGGCAGCATTATGTGTTCTTTTCCATTAATATCTTTTGTTGGCAACAGTTCGGACATATATTCACAAAAATCGACGTTTCAATTGCACAACCCTGACTCCAGCTTGACATAACTACAAGGTTCGTTATCTATATCCAGCACCCCATGACTATGCGTTTGCTTGGCGCAACACATAAACGCTACGGGGCAGGGCACGGCTTCCGTTTCATATAATTTTTGGAGAGACCACAGTGCCAGCTCTCCACCATACTTTTGTATGGCACCTCTGCATGACGTGCACTGTATACTTTTGAGTTTTAGTCTGTGATGTTTCATTGCAAGACGATATGTTTAACTATTCGCATTGCTTTTTTGTAGCTTGATTTAGACATGGTCCTCCAACTTGCACAATTGGATGACATTCGTATATGTTTATGAGGTCGGTAGTGTAGTTTATCAAAGTAGTTTAGCCATATATTTTCCTCACTAGTACATGCTCAATTTCAATCATCGTATCTATATATCAAATAGGCATGCCTTTCTTTTCTCACGGTTTGGAAATTCAACGAAATATAGGAAAATTAACTACGCTTGATTGAGAATAAGATGGGTGTCTCAAAGATGGTTCCACGGTTTAGAGACTAAATGAGCGATATTACTATGTTGAATGGTGCAATCTACAAACAACTACCAACGTAGATTAAGTTGTAACCCTTTTACTCCATTCAATTACCCTCTTTAGTAGCCCTTTGTTGTATATGGAGCACTATGAGACACAACTTGCTTCTTCCCAATACTCATCAAGTCCCAAGCTAAGCTATTATTGGTGCCTATCAATTGGTTCTACTCATTTTCTCGTTTCCCCACAATAAACCCAAGGCGATAGCAATCACAACCAACTAACTAAGTAACGAGATGCGCTCCAGAGTCTATCAGATTATGTACGAGAAAGGCTCACCAAGCAAGACTAGTTGAGAAGTAGAGGAGACGACTAGTTGAGAAGTAGAGGTCTCCTGGGAAGGCGTTTAAACTTTAAAACTCTCTCTCTCTCTCTCTCTCTCTCTCTCTCTCTCTCATCTCTGGTCACTAAGGGTACTATATACCTTCACAACATCTCTATACATATACACACACAAAAGAACTCACTCACTAAAGCTCCTCTTTAGAGAGGATTTGGTGGCCTCAAAGCACATAAACAGTCGAAGATTGTTGCAATCCCCACAAGCATGTCCATGGGATTGGAAGGATGCCATGATAGAGGCCCTAAAGGAAAACAATTTTCTAGGCAACATTATGATCAAGCGATAGATGAAAGGCAGGTTGGCAATCCTGTGATCACAATTGCAATAAAAAGCACTTGAGTAAACCCAATATGCAGATGAGTCCAATGAATGAAACAAAACCAGTAAAAGTGTCTCGGCTTTCGAGACAGTCCATCAACATACCTAAGGAAAAGTCGTCACCCTTGAACTCATAAATATGACACAGCTTCTGATGAACCTAGCCACAGCGGTGCATTTTGAGGAGGGACCAGTGCTAGCTCCTGCTACTGACTTCATCTTTTACGGTTGCCCAGGATTGCAAACCGTGTTGTTTCTTGACCTCTAAGTTGCTCGTGATCACACATCTATGTGATTGACCCATGTGTGAGCAAATGTATGCACATGTCAAACTGCATAGGTGCATCAATGTGTGTGTGTGTGTGTGTCTATGGGTACTTGTCTGTGTGTGTATGTAGGCGTACAAGTGTGCAAATTCACACACACACACACACACACACACACTCACACACACACACACACACACACACACAGAGAGAGAGAGAGAGAGAGAGAGAGAGAGAGAGAGAGAGAGAGAGAGAGAGAGAGGAATTTTGCTTCCGGCAGCAGCATGTGAGGCCACGGGCTACACGAAGGCCAGACAGGTAGGTAGGGTATTGTTGACTCCCATAGCTCTACTATTTATTCACTCCAGCAGGCAAGCAAAAGAGCAAACCTCCTTTGATCATCATGAGGGTTGCCCCGGCGCTGATCCTCCTCCTCATCTTCTTTTTGTTGTGCAAGACTTCGCAATCAACGCATCGCTCTACTGCTTCCGACGTTCTGCAAGCTCTCTCTCTCTCTCTCTCTCTCTCTCCCGAAACAACTTCTGTTCAAGGCTCGGATAGCTCTTTGAGAAGTAGAGGTCTCCTGGTTAAACTTTAAAACTCTCTCTCTCTCTCTCTCTCTCTCTCACACACACATCTCTGGTCACTAAGGGGTACTATATACCTTCACAACATCTCTTTACATATACACACAGAAAAGAACTCACTCACTAAAGCTCCTCTTTAGAGAGGATTTGGTGGCCTCAAAGCACATGAACAGTCGAAGATTGTTGCAATCCCCACAAGCAGGTCCATGGGATTGGAAGGATGCCATGATAGAGGCTCTAAAGGAAAAAAAAAATTTCTGTTGTTCAATGATAGAGGCCCTAAAGGAAGATTGGAAGGATGCCATGATAGAGGCCCTAAAGGAAAACAATTTTCTAGGCAACATTATGATCAATCGAGTTGGTCAGGTGTGGTGTCATCAAGGAATACGACATTCACATTGATGGTGTTGCCTTTCATGTTTGCACATTCAAGGGACCTGCATTCTTTCAAACAATGGGATGGTATGGCTGGGAGAATTGGGCTTTTCAAGGACAATACAAACGAGTGGACACATTCAGTCACCTTTCATTGATACTTTGTACAACCTTGAAGATAATGAATGTGCTTTCTCTTATTTCATGCACTTTGTACAACCTTGAAGATAATGAATGTGCTTTCTCTTATTTCATGCATCTCTTCACATTTCTTTTCCATTGAATAAATCTCGAAATAAGGTTTGCTAAACACTATAAAAGCAAAGCAAATCGAAAAGTGAAGAATCCCTTTTAAATCAATCGAGATTTCATGCTCGGATTATTGAACGGTTGTTAGAGGTAGCAAAACATATATTATCGAATGATATAGAAGAAAACTAAAATTATGGCCTATACCATTATTTATAATCATATGGCCAAATGTCCTCTGCAACATTTGCAATAGTAGACCTTTGTCCAAGGAAAATACATTTATGCATAGGTAGAGTTCTTTCATCTCTGAATTAGTCTAGATTAGCATGCTCTCAAAAGTTTTCTTTTCTTTATGCCGACAATTAGAGTCTATTAATAACAACCTGAAGGTGTGTTTTAGTACCTTTGGAATGCTCGCATTGTGACTCAAGATGTTGGAAACCAGTAGGATAATCAAAATTGATAGCTACTCAAAGTGGAAGCAGCCGAACAAAAATTTCAGCGGTTGTATCCGAGGGACGAGTTTGAAGAATTTTATGATTCCAAATGATCGAACATGATGGTCTTGTCGATGCAAGATACTCTTGGTGGAGCAACTATTCTTGTTGTACATGAGGCTAGAGAGGACAAGGAAGAGGAGCTTGGTTCGTGCTAATTATGGGGGAGTGTAGTTGAGATGTACTATACAATAGCACATCTTTGTCTAAGAAGATGCCATTTATGCATATGTGGAGTTCTTACATCCTTGAATTACCCTATGTTAGCATGCCAATGAGCAACATGTCATTAGCACAAAGCACAATGATCAGAAAAACATCAACCACAGGCTTGGCATGCAAAGTGCTCTCATGGATCATGCTTCAAACCATACAAAGCCTTATTAAGCGTCCACACTTTGTTTTCCTACCTTTTTGAAAAAAACAATGAGGCTGCATTACAAACACTTCCTCATGCATATCCTCATTCAAATAATTTATGTTTGATTCATGTACATTTGGATTATGAGTTGCCAATGAAAAAATGCTACAAATTGTAGTCATACAACAAGTGAAAGCCAGAGTCCCATCAAAATCAATGCTCTTCTCTTAAGCATACCCTTTTACCACAAGTCTACCGTTATAGACATCAACACTACCCATCAATTTTATGCTTTAAATCGAAACAACACTAAGTATCAATGACCGATTTGTAAGGAGGCCTCATGCATTGATTGCATTATATGTGAAGCGCACTATTACTCATCACATTTGCTAAGCAAAACAAGATTGGGATACTCTAGATGGTCGTTACGCAAGTCGCAATGAGGCTAAAATTGCAATGCTAGCGTAAAGAGCTGGACTCAAAGACTATGCAAGAGGAAGATGGCATGGAAACTTTTCTTACTGGTATTAAGGATATCAATGATTGACTCATTTCTAGGGGTGAAGTTATTTCTGGCAATTCACTTGTGCAGACTATTCTCGATGTGTTGTTAGACTCTTACTAGACTCTTACTAGTACTTGGAGACTTATGACCCAAGGAAACCCTCAAGCTATCAAGTTTGATGCATTATGCACGTTGCTATTACAAGAGTCACTTTCAACAAAGAACAGGGCTAAACAATGTGTAGTTGAATATGATTTTGTTGTTGCTCAAAGAGGAGGTGGTAATAGCAATTTAGCCACTTCTCATGGTTCTTCTATGACCTGTGTCTAGTGCTTCTACTGGTAGCGACTCCTCTAGGAAAGGCAAGAAGAAGATGCATTGCCATTATTGCAAGGCTAATGAGAAGTTGATAAAGCAATGTCCTAAGTTGAAGGCAAAAGAAGCCAAGAAAAAAGATGCTAGATCTACTACCAATATAGCTATTGTACAATCTTTTATAAATGGATATTATGATGTTGATGTAGATGCATTTAGTGCAAAGAACCTTCTGTCCATGATGCATGTATGTCAGTTGTTGTAGAGTTACATGTTTGGTACTTTGATAGTGGTGCTACAAAGCACATTACTTTGTAGCGTGATTTGTTTGCCTCTCTCCAGGTTGTCCCTCATGGGAATATGATCACTTGTGCCAACAATGCCTCTTATGTCGTCAAGGGAGTTGGGAAAGATTGTTCTTATTGCTGTGAATAGCAGTTCTCTTACACTTCTTGATGCAATTTATATACAGAGAAAAAAAAAAAACCTTTTGTCTATATTTGCACTTGCAAGACTTGGTCTTGTTGTCAAATTTGTGGATGACAGATATACACTTCATGATCTCAATTTTTGCGATTAAATTTTTGCATATGGTATTTTGTGTTGTGGGTTGTATAAGATCACTTTGTATGCCAAGTGTGGGTAGAAGTTTGCAAATGCATTTGTGGATTCAAAGTGTTTCAAATGCGGCCAAACTTTGGCATGCATGTTTTGGGCGTTTGAATTTTTCCGGTTTGCTCACTTCTTTGCTACCTCTTGAAGCACCTTCTAAGAATGTTTGTGAAGAATGTATTTTGGGTAATATGTAGTGTTCAAAGTTTCCAAAGGATGGTTTAGTCAGGGTTACGTGCAGTTTGCAAGTTATGTATAGTGATGTTTGTGGACCTATGCAAATTCCATCCTTGGGTAATCACTTGCACTTTGTGACTTTCATTGATGATTAATCCAAGCATACATGGGTGTATCTTCTTAAACCTATCAAATGCATTTTTGTTGCTTACAATTCTAACAGCAAAGGTTACTGGTGATAGATGTGTTAACCCTTTGTTGTTAATTTTCCTAGCTATTTTTATCCAAAAGTAACTTATTGTAACGCCTATGATCTTAGAGAGACAAGGGGACCAGTAGGTGATGGAGCTCTTGAGATATTTGGTTGCCTCTCCTCATTTGAGTTCTTATGCTACTTTGGCACATTTACGCAAGCAACTCACATGTGTTGCTGCCTATCTTTATGTGAGCCTAGGGTGGTGCCAATACATTTTTCATGAGCCCCTATCTCTTTCCATGGGCCACCTTGGGAGAGGAGTTTTACCTTGTCTAACGTATCATATGTCATAAATGGCGCATGCTTGGTCCTAATTTGCAATTAACACTACAAACTTGGCACATAGCGCCTCTATATGGATCGCCCGATCAAGGATGCCAAATTTTCTATTCTAAGCAAAACTACCTTTTCATTTTAACACTAGGTTGGTAACCTAACAGGACATAAAAGTGTCCTTTCAGGGTTTTGAAAAAAACCTCCAAAACCACAGTAGATCCACTCAT
This sequence comes from Adiantum capillus-veneris, assembly GCF_014529385.1. Taxonomy (NCBI): domain Eukaryota; kingdom Viridiplantae; phylum Streptophyta; class Polypodiopsida; order Polypodiales; family Pteridaceae; genus Adiantum; species Adiantum capillus-veneris. The sequence continues at coordinate 396,866 of NW_028221423.1, read as the reverse complement.
TTTGTAAAATCCTTTCATGAGGTTATAGTTCAAGGCCTACTATACATGGAAAAAATAAGAAACTTGTAAAATTTCTCATCTTTTGGTCACACCAAGCCTCCAAAGTTGATGGACCAGTGCATTTTCATCAAAACAGTCATTTCTTATGTTTTGTTGCATAAAAATAAGATTAGGGATTTTTGTAGGACTTGAGATAAATTCTCTAGTTAACTTCAATGGGTTGGTGATCAGAACATATGATTGCTTCTCACTCACTATTTTTTGTTTTGCCAAAATAAATAGGTACAAAAAAGTTGAATTTTTACCATTCTGCAAACATATCAGCAAAGTTTCTATAGCCACTCTCAATAAAAATAATATATGCATGTTTTCTTAGTTCCCTATTGTCCTTTATGTTCATAAGGAGCCATGGAGCATGTCAAAACAATAATACATCTCTTACCAAGGGGAATCTTGGGGACAAAGATGAAGTGTTAAATATAGCAAACATGAAAAAAGTGGGTTCAACATTATGAGTTGTAGAATCCCATAGAAAGTATTCAATATCTATCCAAATTTGATCCTTCTGACTAGATATGGTTACTACCTACAAAATGCATGTAGTTGTCACAAGAAACTAACAATATTGAAAAAGCTATACTTGATATACTATAATGTTTCGTTTTCTTCTATAATTGAAAAAAATCAACCATCGTTGTGTACTATGCAAAATAGGGTATTAGGTGCCCCAAAACTCAAGGAATGTTAGATTTATGTTACAATATGCGACATAGAAAATAAAAAATGCATTTGGATATCATGAAATCCACCAAAAAAATCATAGAAGAGCTAAAATTGGCTAAAAAAAAAGGATTTGACAATTTTTGTAATCTGGTCATAACTTACAACTTTAATATTTATTTCTCCCTAGAAGCATCAGGACATGTTGAGGACTACTAAAGATAGTTCTCTAGCATTATAGACCTCAAAAAAATGAATTCTAGAGTGGTATAGTTGCAAAAAGTTGAAAAACGCCAAAAATAGGACCCGTTTTTTCACACAGTTTAGGTTGTGAAATGTTGTGCAAGGACAATGTTAAAGATGGAATTGATATTCCAAAAAAATGTCAAGTTTTTTTCAGCTCATGAGACAACTTTCTAGATAGATAGCACCTCAAAATCCATTTTGAAACTCTTGACATAATTCAAGGGAAATGGTCACTTAACAGGACATAAAAGTGTCCCATTACCAACCTAGTGTTAAGGCCCATTTCATGGACTTATATAACTTGGCCTAATTTTCATTTTATCATTTTTAATTCATTATTTGTTTTAAAAAGAAAGACTTAGTAAAGATTTTCTTCAATATTTTAGTTTGTTAAAAGTACCTTCATTTAAGTGTCTCATATGGGGTCCATCTCACTAAATTGTTTGAGAATGCCAACGTGACCTTCCACCTTGTTTTAGAATGCTAGCATGTGTAGTGTTAAGGAGGGTAGATTAGTGTGCCATTCATGGCAATGGTATGCTTGAGTAAGATAGTGTAGAGCTTGAGAGTCACAATACAGTACATGTAAAATAGGTTGATTATTACACACAAAAGAGAGTACCAAAAATTGCTTATATGCGAGCTTGTCACATGCACCTTGCCTATTGCACATGCTTCTCACACACACAAGTTACCTGCTTACCCATACCTCGTGCCTTTATAAAGGCACACACATGCTCCATATGACTTCTAGACTAGGAGTTTTTCCTATGGGTGTGAGGTGCAACAAAATCCACAACCCAAAAATCTTCCCCTTTAGTGTAGCACTCACACAAAACATCCTCCCCTCAAAACACACTAGGGGGTAGGTACACAAATTTTCCTCCCCTTGACACAGAGGGTGTAAGCATACAAACCTCCCCTTGAACAAAGTAGGGTATAAACACAAAATCCCTCAAACACAATGTGGGTTCACACAAAATCCTCCCCTACAACACAAATGAGGGTATGCATAATTACAAATTGAGTGCTTTCATAATATGTCCTTCATGAAGACAACCCCAAGGTGACTTTTGTTCTTTATGTTGTCATTGTCATCATCAGTATTGTCACAAAAAGCCATGTTGATTTTTCTTTTTTCCTTGTCTTTGTAGTGATTTTTGTTGCTTGAAGTTCTTGGTGGTTTGGTTGAATATCTGCAATGTTTTTTAGAGTGATTGGTTTGTCCACTATTTTTACAAAAGCTGACAAAAAAGAAATCTTTGGAGAGGTGGTTGTCCCTTCCATAGTGTGTACACTTGAGGTTCTTTTTGAATGTACCTTTCTTTGAAGAACCGACAACGTAAGCTCCTCCATTGTGCTGCTATTGGTGCCTTTTATCTTCTTTCTTGTAAAGAGTTTATAACATCCTCAAGAGATGGTATGTGATCCTTCTCCTTAAGTACAACTACAACTTGTCTATACACTTCATCTAGGAGTGCTTTTGTTGGAATTAGGGTTGCAGAGAAACCCACACAGCTTGGAGAAGACGAAGGAAGCTCAAGGCACATGTATATGGTAACAAATCCCCCCTAAAGTGATGCGGTGAACGAGAGCTGGCACATGAGTAAAGGGAAGTACCATGCCCTGAGGACATGATCTATCCACAAAGGGGAGTAAGCCCAAAGCTTTGCGGAAAGCTTCAAGCTTCTCATGAGACAATGCCTTTGTGAAAAGATCTGCAAGGTTGTCCTATGTTGGCACATAAGCCAAGCTGATCTCTCCTGCTGAGAGCCTCTCCCTGACATAGTGGTAATGCACCTCAATGTGCCAATGCGATCTGACTGTCAGTGTAGATAGTGTTGGCAGTGTCTTGTCGAACACCCAAATCAGCCATAAGGCGTCTGAGCCATACACACTCAATCATAGCTGTGAAGAGTGCCCTGTACTCAGCCTCACAACTCAAAGTGGCCACAGTAGGTTGCTTCTTGCTCAACCATGATATACATGAGCTGCCAAGCATGAAACAAAAACCACTTGTGGACACTCTCGTGTCAAAATAACCAGCCCAATCTAAGTTCGAAAAAGCATGTAAGTCTGGCGGCAATGATCCCCCCTTGGGATAAACAAGCCAAGATGTAAAGTGCCACTAAGGTAGCGGTAAATACTCTTGACAGCCTGCCAATGCTTAGACCCTGGGCTATGCATAAATCTGCTGACCTATGAGATTGCAAACTGAATATCTGGCCTCGTGTTGCATACATAAATGAGGCAGCCAACAACAGTTTGGTAAAGAGTGACATCAACAGGATCGCCAGCATCATGTAGACTCAACTTCAAACCTGTTTCCATGGGAGTGGCAATAGGTTTGCAATCCTCAAGTCCAAGCTTACATAGCATGGCAGCCATCCAATTTTCTGAATTTTGTGCTTCATCAAAAGACAGAGGCTCCTCAACATCATGTAAGCTAGACACAGCCGAAGCATAACAATCTCATGCATAAGATGCATGGCGAGAGCCTGAACGAGTACGAATATACAAAGGTGCATCCAATTTACCGTCACGCAAAGTGTGCACCATCCATTTTGGCATACCTCTAGCCTGCTCATTTTCAGCCCTTTCCTCATAAAGTACATCATGTACATCTGTATCAGTAATAGACTGATCTGTAACCTTTTCAGAAACCCCCATAGGCTGTACATTTGCCTCATTGGAACTTACATTCGTATTTCCACCACTGAAAAGAGGCAACAAAGTGTCATAAATGTCCTGTGAGCTTACATTACTATCTCTAGTACATGAGAGCAAGGGCTGAACAGAATCTTCTACAAACACTACATCCCGTGAAACCAGAATACATTTTGTTTGTGGATGATACAACCTGTAACCTTTGCTTGCCTAAATCTATCTAGTCATTGATACCCATGAGCATGTGTCTCCATGGAAGTTTCTATTTGTATCGTATCTATAGGTATCTTAGGTTTTGATGATTCACTTATAAGGTCATCACTCTTGTGGTAGTATGCATATGCAATCTACTCAAGTATAGGCTCTAGTGGGACAGCTACCTCTATGATAGGTGCACTAGAATCATTAATTAGTGTAGAATCCAACACTCTATCTTTCTCTAATGGCTCAATACTCATCTTTAGCAAGATTTTTTTCCAGCAGTGCATAGTCTTTATGTTCGAGCCAAGAAGATTAAGAGAGATCTTGGAATGTCCTTTGCCTATTGTAATTCCGATGATCAACTATGAACACTCATTTGATGTGCATGTGTTTGTCCTTATCTAAAGTTCAACTCCATTGAAGTTTCTGGGAATCGGGTAGTGAAAATTTTTGGGTTCTGGCACGTGTGTTCGAAGGGGTTCTCAAAGCATCGTAATTTAGGTAGCCATGGCTTTCTCTTATCCGGAATTTCATGGAAGAAGTGGTGAAGATGCGGAAGACTTTCTGGAGCAAGTCGAGGTGGCATGCATAACCAACAATATGTGTGATGAGGAGAAGATTTTGAGGCTATTTGGATTGCTTTTGAAAGATGAGGCCCGTGTTTGGTTCATGGATTTGGAAGCTAAAGAAGCAGTGGATTCTTCTTATGGTTTGAGTCTTGACAAGTTTATAGAAGCTTTTTTAGAGCGTTTCCAGGTTTTTGAAGATGCAAATGCAGTATGGAATGAGCTCAATGCTCTTAAGCAAGGTTCTTGTCAAGGTGTTGATGCCTATGTACAAGGTTTTACAGATTTATGGACTCGTTGGTGTGTTGCTCTTAAGGATGAGACCCCCCCTTGTTCATTGAAGAAAATTTCTTTTGTTGATGGGTAAGGTTGTTGAAACAAAACGAGGGAGTATCTCCCGGCTACACGGACCGCCTACAGACACACGTCGGACGAACCACCCGACATGAAAGGATTTTACAAAATGAGTGGATCTACTATGGTTTTGGAGGTTTTTTTCAAAACCCTGAAAGGACACTTTTATGTCCTGTTAGGTTACCAACCTAGTGTTAAGCCCATATGATGTTGTAGATAGTGCAATCCAAATGATTTTTTGGACACCCAAGGATAGTGCAACTATGTAGATTGGAGCACACATTGACTTATGTTGATGATTGTGGATGTAGATATCAACAACAACATACCACAAGAAATTTTGAGCCAATGATGATCCTTATGGTATATCTTGTTGGAGATCCTCGTGATAGGATTTATAATAACATAGATGGTACTATTTATTCCATGATGATTAGATTTCCCTATTCTCTAGGGCATGAACAAGATACCATAGTTAACGACCACACAGAGTCCACAGACACCTTCTAGATAGACTTCCCCTACTAAGTCACCTCACAAAACTTTATCACATGGATAGATATTGCCTCGGAGCACACTTGATCAGTTGAGATCTAGAGTGATTGAGATGAAGGAGACGAATGCCCAAATTGACATTAGGATGAGTACACCAGAGAGCACTAGGGTGAATATTCTAGAGGTTGTTACTTGTTCTCTAGAGGACACACATCCTGGTACTGAGTTTCTGTCATGACTCCGGAGATCAAGGGCAAACTCAGCCATAATGAAGCCTAGCACTAAAAGAAGCATTAAATCAACTCATTGTCATATGTTACATCCTTATTTTTTCTAGCTATGCAAGTATCAAATGGAGGATCAAACCACTCAAGAAGTGGTGAGCCTTGCTTAAGTTAAAATGGGGAGTTGAGACATGTGAAGCCATGGTGCATAGTGTACCCAGAAATAGTAGAAAAATCTTGAAAAAATTGCTCCTTGAGAGATCTTAATCAACATGGAGTGATTGGTAGAGGAATCATCAAAGAAAGGTCTTCGTGCTCTTCTCTCTCTCTCTCTCTCTCTCTCTCTCTCTCTCTCTCTCCATGACTAAGTATATTGCTTATGCTAATTAACAACAAAACATGTTATTACTTTTCTTAATTCTTATATATTTCTCTTTTCCAACCTGATTTCTTAATCTTTGTAGCTCTTATCACCTGCGAGGTGTTTAAGGCCTGGAGATTGAGTCATATGAGTTAATTGTTGATAAAGTATATTCACAATATGATGTCAAATTCTAGAGTCTCCATCTTGCTAATTTGATTAGCAAGAAGTGTGATTAGCATTGTAAGTAATCACATGCTATTTGGTTGAAGTGAGTAGTTAATACAAAGTCCTTTCAAAGAGGGGGTTAGCTCGAAAAAGTTCAACCTTGAACTAGTGTTGAATTTGTTGTGTGTGTGTGTGCGTGCATGCATGCGTGATTGAATATTGATGAAATTGTGCATGTCTTTGCAAATGTTATGTTACAACATGTTTAGTTATAAACAAAGTAACTAATCTACAAATTAATATATATTTTTCCATTTCTATATTGTCAATACTCTGACATTGGTAACGCACGCGCGCGCGCGTGTGTGTGTTAGTTCATGTGTGCATGCGTGATTGAATATTCATGAAACTGTGCATGTCTTTGCAAATGTTATGTTACAACATGTTTAGTTATAAACAAATTAATTAATCTACAAATTAATATATTTTTCCATTTCTATATTGTCAATACTGTGACATTGGTAATAACATATCTTTTCAAGGTTATTCTTTCTTTTTAAAGAAAGAAAGGTTCTTGCATTTAGCATGAGAGGTTGAGCCTATGAATAGCCACGATAAGGGAGACAAGGATCTATTAACTCGTACATAATAGATGCTTAAAAACCTCGGGATATGTAGTCTTAATAGTGGACCTTACGGGGTACCTAAGGTTCTACCTCTATTGAGGTATCAGGTAGCTCAAAAGGATCTTGCTCACTAAAAATGGGAAATGTCATGACCCTCCTTCTCTAATCTGATTAATAAATCGAGTTTAAACCAAGAGTGTGTGAAATCCATATGTCATAAAATCTAATATCTAACCAACCCAAATAATTTTCTCATATTAAACTAGGAGAGCTTACGGGTCTATCTCAACACGGGGCCAAAGGTAAAGGGGTCCAAACGAGAGATGATTTGTCGAAGAGCAAGGCTAGCCAATGGAGCTTAAATACCTTAGGGTTAGCTTCATTAAAGACCTCCAATGGATTGTGTTAAAAGTCCTTTGACCTTAGGTAAGCTAGGGCTGAGATTGAGGTAGGAACCCTGTCCAAGCTTGAGGTGCTTGTCATGCTTGCTGACTAAGATGCTTGAGGTACTTGTTGTGCTTGATGACTAAGATTCTTGAGGTGCTTTTTGTGCTTGCCGACTAGGGATCTTGTGGGAATACTACCCAAGCTTGAGGTGCTTTGTCGTGCTTGCTGACTAAGGTGCTTGTGTTCCAAAAGACAACAAAATCCCTACAAAGGAGGGGGCGATCCCTAAAGCTAGGGGGATGAGAGAGAACACACACACACACACACACACACACACACACACACACACACACACACACACACACACACACACACACACACACACACACACAAGGTAAGACCAAGACTCAAGAGGCAACAAGGACACATGTCAAGCCCCTACCCATGTTGCCCTCAAGGTGTGTCTGGATCCTATTGGATAGGCTTAAAAGGGGTCCAATGAGCATTTAGATTAATTAAATAATTATCTAAGCAATTATCAAGCCTCTCTCCCTCAAAGGGGAAAGAAGGACACTTGTCCAAAACCTACCCTTGTTGCTTGATATGCCTCTTGCATGTGATTGGCTACGCCTGGAGGGGTCCAATGAGCTTCAAGCATGAGCTACAGGGGGGGGGGGGGGGGGGGGGGGTCGACCAAAGAGAAGCAAGGGGTGTGCTTGGGGGGTATACTCCCTCATACTCTCTCTCATTTTCTCTCATTCTTCACTTGGTGAAGGGCAAGAACTCCATCTCTATCTCCTCTCTCTCTCTCTCTCTCTCTCTCTCTCTCTCTCTCCTTCTTTCTTAGTGTGCATGTTGACTTTGGGTCCCTCCTCTTTTTTGCATCTATCAATGATAAGCAACCCGCCCACCTCCCTTCTCTCTGTTTGTTGTGCAGTCCCTACCTTTGTCCATGCATGCTTGACATCCTGCCACCTCTATTTTTTTGTGTTTCCTTTTCCATAAAGTTTATTCTTATTTAATTTTATTTCATTAATTTTTAAATATTTCTTGTTCCTTCTCTTGCTTCCGACATGTATCAGACACCCCGTACACGCACCATTCACGAGCATTTACGCTTGATTATGCACATTTATAATAGACATGTCCAAAGAGTTTAAATTTGCCATATTAGGTCCGATTTGATTAGATTTGATGAGACAAATTGCACTCATAGATCCTATTATTACATGGATTTTAATTTTTGCCTACATTTTGCATGTTGATGAGCTTTAAAGCCCATTCACGTGCAAGATTTTGACTTGGTTTGATTCTAAGTGTTGATCACATACTTGTGTATAGTCAGAGCTTGATTTGGTACATTAATTGATTTCTTACCATGACTTGGGCCTAGATATGATTTTTAGAGCCAGTTCACATGTAGTAACTCCACGTTAGCCCTTGGCTAGCCTTTGATTGCTAGATTGCGCACGCTAGCTAGTGCATTTGCTTATAGACTTCCGTGACGTTAGATTTGACCTAGATTGACAGAGTTTGGTGATCAAGATCTTGAGGCCCTATTTGACACGCTATTGTGGGTTCATGGTGAGCTAGATGGATTGCATATCTACACACATGTAGACATCCAACATGGATATATCCAACTTTAGGCCACAAATCGTCAAACAACTAGTTTCCAGATACTTAGGTCCCGAGCACATCCGACATTACTAGAGCACCTTTTAATGGTTTTACTACATCATATAGACAGATGACGGGGGATAGTCCATAGCATATTACGTTAGCTCTTCATGAGGATTACCTAGACACCCTTGAGCTTCTACATACTAGATCTTTGCACTTGTTTGACATTGGACCCTTGTACTCTAATGAGGATTAGAGGATGTACATGAGAGAGATAGCCAAACCTGGAGAGTATCCTCCCTACGGCACAATTAGGGCTATCCCACTAGGTTCCTTACGAGATGCCTATAGGAGCATTTATGATAAGGCTACCTATATGTTGTTGTTTGGACTACACTATTTTTCTTCTGGATTAGTATTGTTGAGCCAATGGTAGACCGATGAAAGGATCGCCAACAGAGCCGGCATGACTTAGATCACCTCCAGGATTCACATCATCCATGCCACCACCTAGGAGACAAACCTTTGTTGAGATCATGGTAGAGGAAATGATTGATATGGATCACATGAGCCAGAGCCTTACCACTAAATCGCTAGAGTTACCATGCCTAGAGAGGCTATAGAGACCACACCACACACTATGAACACACTAGACATAGAGCTTTCTAGATCACATGCATCAGATATGTTGAGGAGTCATAAATCACCACCTAGAGACACAATGCAGGTACCGCTTGAGGATAGAGTTTCCACGATGAGTAGAGAGCACCATACAGAGATTATGTTATTCTTCTTAGGCTATAGAGTAGTCATACCTTGGTTTGTTGACCTTGATGGACATAGGAACCTTGTCAAATAACATTGACCCTTCAATATATTAAGGAGTCAAAGTTCATAGATGTCACATTTTCTCAACCAAGTTCTTCACTGATGAGCTCAAGGGCACATATATTTCACATTTGATTAACACTAGGTTGGTAATGGGACACTTTTATGTCCTGTTAAGTGACCATTTTCCTTGAATTATGTCAAGAGTTTCAAAATGGAATTTGAGGTGCTATCTATCTAGAAAGTTGTCTCATGAGCTGAAAAAAACTCGACATTTTTTTGGAATATCAATTCCATCTTTAACATTGTCCTTGCACAACATTCATAACCTAATCTGTGTGAAAATACGGGTCCTGGTTTTGGCTTTTTTCAACTTTTTGCAACTATGCCACTCTAGAATTCATGTTTGTGAGGTCTATAATGCTAGAGAACTATCTTTAGTAGTCCTCAACATGTCCTTATGCTTCTAGGAAGAAATAAATGTTAAAGTTTTAAGTTATGACCAAATTACAAAAATTGTCAAATCCTGTTTTTTAGCCAATTTTAGCTCTTCTATGATTTTTTTGGTGGCTTTCATGATATCCAAATGTAGTTTTGATTTTCTATGTCGCATATTGTAGCATAAAGCTAATATTCCTTGAGTTTTGGGGCACCTAATACCCTATTTTGCATAGTAGACAACGATGGTTGATTTTTTCAATTATAGAAGAAAACGAAACATTCTAGTATATCAAGTATAGCTTTTTCAATATTGTTAGTTTCTTGTGACAACTACATGCATTTTGTAGGTAGTAACCATATCTAGTGATAAGGATCAAATTTGGCTACATATTGAATAGTTTCTATGGGATTCTACAACTCATAATGTTGAACCCAGTTTTTTCATGTTTGCTGTATTTAGCACTTCATCTCTGTCCCCAAGATTCCCCTTGGTAAGAGATGTATTATTCTTTTGACATGCTCCATGGCTCCTTATGAACCTAAAGGACAATAGGGAACTAAGAAAACATGCATATATTATTTGTATTGAGCGTGGCTATAGAAACTTTGATGATAGGTTTGCAGAATGGTAAAAATTCAACTTTTTTGTACCTATTTGTTTTGGAAAAACAAAAAATAGTGAGTGAGAAGCAATCATATGTTCTGATCACCAACCCATTGAAGTTAACTAGGGAATTTATCTCAAGTCCTACAAAAATCCCTAATCTTATTTTTATGCAACAAAACATAAGAAATGACTGTTTTGATGAAAATGTACTGGTCCATCAACTTTGGAGGCTTGGTGTGACCAAAAGATGAGAAATTTTATAAGTTTCTTATTTTTTCCATGTGTAGTAGGCCTTGAACTATAACCAACCATTAAGAGATCCCAAGACACTTAGTTCATTGGCCACACAATCACAAGATGATGTCATCCCTAGGCCCATTAGTTATGCTATAAATTTTACCATCCATATGGAGCCAGGTGCTAGTGAGCCAATGACTATTAGATAGGGAGCTAGGAGATTGCAAATTATTTTGTTTGGAGAGAGTTCTCTTATCCCTCCTAGTTGCACTAGACCCTTAACTTGTACATATTGACTATGGTGCACTAGAACTATGCGCATATACTAGAGGCACTTTTTTCCCTTTGGGTTTTTCCCTCTAAACATCCAGGTTTGAGACCTTAGTATAGCATTTATTTTTATTTTTATTTTTATTCAGGTATTCACTTCTATGCTGGCACATCTTTCTAGGTGGTAGTGTTTGGTCTTATGATTTTGTAGCATAGATGGACTTCAATTTTCATCGTGCAGCATGGATATATTAAGCTTCAATAGAGTAGGTTTATTTCCACATCTATTGAGGAGATACATCATGTACCTCCAAGTGTACTATTTTATATGCTTCATGTTTGTGGACATTTATATTTGTTGATTGTGGTTTTTTATCGTTTGATTGATTTAACTTAACTATGTTTTGTTAATGTATAAATTGTCTTTGCTTTAGTTAATCGACCTAGAGTTTAGTCTTATCATTGAGCCTTGAAGTTAGTAGTCCGTGATTTTAGGTTAACACATTCACTTGACTTCTAATCATAGTTGGTAAAATTATTTGAATGTTTGAGACCTTAGGAGTGTTTTAAGCATAGAAAATCTTGCTCACTCAAACAACAAAGAAAATGATAAGCACACATTAATTACATTGGTGTTGGCCTCTCCAATCACCACATGCCAATCAAGGCACTTCACACAAGGTGAATGGTGCTAGAGTTTCATAAAACCCATCCACACACAAGGTGAATCGTGCTAGATGTTAAATATTGCAAATCGAATGCTCGTAGAAGTATAGGAGTGGTTAATAAGTAAAAGAAGTCATCACACATACTCAAATCTAGAATAATGAGAAAGGTGAAATGTCATAATAATCAATATCTAATTCTCCTAAATGACTTTCTCATATTAAACTGATCATTTAATGTGGGGAAGTGCCAGAGGAGAAAAAGCTAGAATATTGGTTAAGGTAGCAGACCGGCCACAGTAGGGATCCAAAGGAGGGAAAATAGGGATCCAAAGGGGGGGCCATCTTCAAAAGAGCCATGTGCAATAATGGGCAAAAAAGACCCTAAGGTTCAGCCCATTAAGACTTCCAAAATGCTAAGGTTGTGTCCAAAGGGTTAAAGCTTAGGGGGAATTGGATGCTTTGTGTGCTCTCCAAAGTCAATGCACATCCCTACATGGGAGGGGGCGAGCCCTTCTTCTAGGGGATGAGAGAGAAAGCCACACACACACACAGGCTCCCTTTACACAAAGGGAATTAGGGACACATGTCAGCTCCCTAGCCCAGATGCCCACAAGGTGTGCCCAATTCCTATTGGATGACCCTTGAAGTGGACCAATGAGAATTAAGCTAGAGTAAATCTAGTTCAATTAATTTAAAAACATTTAATAAAAGAAACCAATAAGAATTAAGTCCCTTAGAAGACTATTGGGCAATCTCCCAAAGGGTCCAATAAGCATTCAGGAGCCCCATGGCTTGCCTGATTCCTATTGGCCAAGAGGCAAAGGGGTCCAATGAGAGTTTAGTTTAATTATTTAATTACCTAAAGCTCTCACAAAAGGGGAAAGGGGGACACATGTCAAAAGGCTATCACTTATGCTGCTTAATTGTGATTGGCTTGACTTGGGGAGGGCCAATGAGGCTGTAGGAAGAGAAAATAGCAAGGGGGCTCACCCAAGAGAGAGAGGGGGCTGATTTTTGCAAGGCATTATCACACACACACTCACACACAGTCTATGTGTGAAGCAAAGAAGACTATCTCTTCCCAAGCTTTAATGGAGAGCTCATCACCTACTCCAAGCTTGTGAAATAGAAGCCTACATCAACACACTCTTGGCATGTGGATGCAAATCCAACCAAGAGCCAAGCTTCAATGCATGATCATCTCCTCTACCAAGCTAATTACTAAGCTAAGCTATGCTAATATGAGTGATTATGTGAGGAGATGTACATCTTTCTCGTAAGATACTCCTTCTTCCTCTCAATCTACTCTCATACCCTGCTAGCTCTCACCATCTTCGAAGGTGTGTGAGGTCTTGGGTCTGAGAACAGGGATAATTAAAGTTGTGTTTGTTAAGTGTTTTGCTTAGTGCATGAAGCTTTCATCTTCATTGCACTAGCTAGTCTTGAAGGAACACAAAGAATTGTATTGTACAATGTCTCTCTTGATGGGAGAAACCATAATACAAAGCCTTTTGGAGGGGGGACCGGCTCCATGCAAATCCGGTCCTCAACTATTGTCATTAGCTTAATTTCTCTCTCTTTTGAAAGTATTGTCGATGCTATCTAACTAGGTGTTATGCTTTTTGTTGCTCTCTCCACCCAAGCACTCTTGTAATTCTCATTAGGAATCTATTCTAATGAAATGCCCACTATGTTCATGCTCATTTCCACTACACACAAGTTATTAGGCCATTAAATGTTACATGAAACTACTTCATGACATAATGGAATAAAGAAGAAGTAGATTAATGAAGAAAGTAGAGATTAGATCAAGAATGCCTCTCTAATTACAATGGATTAGCACTAGCTTCTTAAGCATGGGTATTAAGCTCAAAGCTAAGCCATCCATAGAGTGAACACTCAAGAGAGAGAGAGCTCTCAAAAGTGGATCTTCAAGAGTGGACACTCAAGAATGAAGCCTCCTTGCATAAAGGCTTCCTTATAAAGGCTTGCACCACAATCTCTTCTACTATGGGTTTAAGTTTGAGCCCTCTAGCTAGCATATACAACTTTGGAACTCCCAATGAGCCCAAGACCTTATACAAATGTGGATAGGAATTATTATGCACATCCATAGCATATCTCCTGCTTGATGCATCATTCGGTGTAGCCTATGTTAGCCGCTGCTAACATTCTCCCCTTCCTAATTTGGCGCACGTCCTCGTGTGCCGGTGAAGCAAAACACGGTGACATGGTAGAAAGCAAGTCCATGGAAGAATGTTGAGCTGCAAATCATAAGAACAAGAAATGATCATCAAAGGCCAACAAGGATAAAAACATGAAGTACAATGAACAATCATGCAAGTGATTTTTTGCTTCTAAAAGATGAGTGAATCATAGTCAAAAACTAAACTACACAAAGCAAAAAAACACCTACACTATTGTGAAGATTAAACCACTTGAAATTTTAGTTTTATGCATGAAACACAAGCAATCAATTATGACCCTAGGCTAATGCAAGTTCATAAACCTACTAGCCTAAAAACTATGTGACCAATATTAATAAATCATTTAAGTCTATCATGTCTACGGGCTATAAAAAAAGCTCATAATCTATTAGTACATTGTCATAGATTTTTGAAGCTCATGGAAGTTTTTTTTTTTTCATTCATTGAAAAAAGTAAAACACGTCACAATGCTACCACCCAAGGCGAGTCTAGGTGCAACTCTCGGCTCCTTGAACGCTCAAAAAGGTGTTTCAAAAGACTACTAGCCTACCAAGGCGACGGCTAACCCCTATCAGCCTAGGGCATCGGTTTAGGGCCTTGACCAAGAGAGCCAAGGTGATTCCCCTCGCCTGCCAAGTGCAAATAATGCGCTAGGCCTCACAAGACACAACATAAGATATAAATTTTCTTTTCATGTGTCTAGTAGCATTTTTGCTACTTTTTCTTGACACTTTTTTGCTTCATTGTTTCAGTTTTTAGCACTTTTTTATTGCTTCCAACATGAGAGTTTTTATGGCAGATGGACTAAAGGACTAAAGCCTAATCATAGCCCTAGGTCATGTTAAAAATGAATAGAGTATTAAGACTATCACTAAGAGTATAGGACTAGCAAGAAATGAATCTACATTAACCTAAGGTCAAGGCCAATTACATATGATTAGTACACATAAAACCTAATTTTTTGATGAGTTAATATTCACAAATCAAAGTGTTGAAACTTTAGTATGCCTAGCATTTGAACATGAAATAACCGTAGCTTAAAAGCAAAAATTACTTAAGCCATGCATAGAGTATGGAGAGATGAACAAAAGAGCAAAATCATGGAAGAATTTCACCTATTCATGCTCTTTTGAGCATCCTTGAGCAATCATCCACTTTGTGTAGAGAAGTCTCTTGATCTATTCATTACAATCCAAGCATTTTGAAGCTAAGTGTAAACACAAGCTACAAAAGCCATTTATTGAAAGCAAAAAGCACACAAAAACAACTAATGAAAACCTAAAGCTATGGTCTTACATACTTGAATTTTCCAAAGGAAAAAAACCCAAGGAAAAAAATGCCTTTGGTTATGCACATGATGCTCTTTAGTAGCAAGTCTATGCATACATGTCAAAAATGAGAGAAAAAATTGCTTGTAAATAAGCACATATTGTAATGTTAAAACCTCTCATGCGTGATTCAAAAGTTGATTAGATACTAGCTCAATTGAAATATGGAATTTAAAACAAGCAAAGAGCTAGAAACAATACAACTTGATGAAATAAAGTGACTCTTGAAAGCCAAATTTTACATTTTTAAAGCCCGCCAAAAAGGTTGGCTAACAACTAGCTCACATGAAATTTTACAATTCAAGAGCAACAAGCTATGAGCTAGAGATGACTTCAACTTTTAATGGAATGAAAGTAAACGGCTCTTAATAGCCAAACTTTGTACTTGAAAGCTCTCAAAAAAGTTGAGTAAATACTAGCTCCAAATGAAAAAAGTTAACTTTTGACCAAGCTATGAGCTAGCATGTATACAACTTTTAATCCAAAGAATTGGAATGGCTCTAGATAGCCAAGTTTTTGCAATATATTGCAATGATGACCCCTTCTTGGATCAATGAAAGTTTTTGTTGTCCACAACCCTTCAAAACAATTCAAATCATTAGTGCTCTTAAGCATTTGAACATCCAATACAAGCACTAAAAGCATGCTCAATCACAAGCCCGAAATTTTACTGCCCTCTCATGGTCATTCAAAGAATCTCAAGTTTTGTGCTATGTAGGGGTACCGTTTTGCATTTAAACCAAGCACTAAAAATGTACACTCAATGCCAAGTCCAAATTTTAATGCACATTCTCGAACAAGCATCGATTTAGTGTCAATGTAGCTTAGGATGAATCCCACGTGCATGCCAAAAAAGAAGAATTTTTCCTTTTAGTGCAAAAAATTCAATCAACATAAGCACTAAAAGTTCATTCTCAATGACAATCTCAACATTTTCAATGCCTTCCATGCACAAAATATCCATGAATCATCATAATGAATGGCATACAATTGATGATTATATGATTTTTCATACATATCATACATGGCATACATAGGAAAGAGAGACAAAAAGCATATAATGACATAAATTTTATCTCTGCAAAGGCAATCCGCCCAAATTTTGTATCATCGAGTAAATTGTTGCGCAAGAGCTCCATAATTAGTACATAAAATCATATGGCGTTCAAAATATGTACTAAAAAAAGTCATGATTAATCACAAGCATCGCAAGTCTGATGTAATCCATGCTAGAGTCATCACAACGGATATGCATAAAATTGATTCTTCGGGCTAGTCTCATGTAGGAACGTACAAGTTAAGAGAAAGTGTCGTCGATCAATTCACGCATAATACAAATCAATTTTGTCTAGCACTAAAAGGGAATCGTGTAAGCAATTGGCCCTCGACCCCTATCTTTTTGCAAAACTCATTGTCTTATACCTTTGATTTCTTCTTTCTCACCGAATTCAAACTGGCTTAAGTAGAATCTCATTGAGCTTGAAGGTAAGGAGGGTGTAAATATCCTTTAATTTAAATTTTTCTTTTTCTTTTAAAAAAGACAAAATTCATTTTTTTATTTTTAGACGGTGACGCGCTGCAGCCTGCGGGGATACGGGAGAGAGAGGAGGAGGGATAGCGTGTGTGGGGGCCCTGAGCAAGTGTGTGTGGGGGTGAGTATGAAGGTGTGGGCTCAATTAGGCAACAAGACAAGCAAGGGTGTGTGTGAGGGTGTGTATGAAGGTGTTGGCTCAATAAGGCAACAAGACAAGCAAGGGTGTGGAGTAATTGGGCCATGGCAGCTCGGGTGTGTGCGTCAAATCAGGTAAGCGCAAAATCCAGATGATGCCGCCATTGCCGCGTTTATGGACTGCACGGGGTGGCCAGGCTGCACTGAAATGAGGGGTTTGGAGGCATCATGTGATGTGAAACTATGGTGGGTCAACAGGAGACCAAAAAGGCAGTTCTTTATTGGTTAGTCGCTTGAGAGAGTGGGTGTCTGTGAGCTACTCGCTGGAGCAATTGACGATGTGGCCTCTTCACAACCCTCCAAGGCAAGCACATGAGGGTTGGGTACTGAGCATGGATAATATTTGTGAGAGTTTGCATTGCTTGGGTTGAGTGTATGAACTGTGGTGCAGGTTGGGTGATTATGGGCACAAGGCAGTCGAGCAAAGCAGCTAGGGAGTGGTGGCACTGACTAGGCAAAGCATGGCTCAAGAGCACCATAAATCACTGAATCAAGCAGTTGTTGTGGAATGCTTGGAGCTGGTTCATGACTCGTGTGTGAGCATTCAACTAAGAACGCGGGCAGGGACTGCACGTCTATGATTGCATTAAATTAATGCAACTAGAATCTCACAAAAAGTCACTAAAGCCTACAGTGTTGCGGTGGGCATGATTTCTAATAATAGATATGCATCCCATGCTTGCCAATGTGCGCATCAGAGTTTGAGGGTGTGTGGTTGAAGCTACGATCCAGGTCGGTAGTCAAGTACAAAAAAATGATGAGGTCAACAAGGCGCGTTATCAATAAGGCGCAAGTGGCTACAAATAGCAAGGATGTGTACTATGTAGGACAGTAGGAGTGTGTGTGGATATGCTTTTCATGGCAGAGGAAATGTTGGCCGCTTTTGATAAGTAAGCTGGACCGAATCAGTCGATATTGGGTGAGCGGGTCAGTGTTGGACAAAAATAAATGGCATGCGCCAAGCTAGGTAGACAAAATGGCCGAGTCTGGTGAGTTGGTGATTTTGTTGTTTTCTTAAATTGGGGGTGTGTGTTGAGGACCAGCGCCATAATAGTCAACTAGTGTACATGTGTGTATGGGTGTGACTCCCTCTTTTTTTTTTGAAAAATATACCTCAAGAGGAGGTTCTCACATGGATAGTGACCAAAAGCAAGGAGGGTTTATATGCTTTGAAATTCATCAAGGTTTACTGGTGAGGTTAGCGGCTCAACCATGGCATGACACAAGAGTGTTTTGGAGCTCGTAAATTTTTCTTCTAGAGTTGAAAGTTGACAAACCAAACTCTTTAATTGGCCTTTCCAAACAAACAATCAAGCTATACACAAGATCAACTCAAATTTCTTGGCACAAGATATTTTAACAAGCAAGAACCGTGAGTGCACAACAGATCTCGACACCAAACCTTTGTAGCCCTCTCTTTTTTTCCCATCTCTAGATACGCATAAATTGAATGCTATAGCAATGTTTTTGACAAGCGACCTCCAATCTTGCAATTGATCAAACTATCATGCAATCTTACACATAGCTGGTCCCAAATCTTTGCTTATTATGAGTGTGTACCCGTACATACTTTAAATCTTCTCTCATGAATATTTAATAAAAGCACACACACATGTAATGCACAATCCAATTTCCAATTACACTCAATTGATCGTTGCCTCATGCACTCACTTGCAAGATCAAACCATATCATCAATCATTGCAATCTTGAGTCGCTCATTCCCAAAATTTGCTATCATCCAAACCCAATTGGCTTGTCATTTTGGTATGTGAGGCTACACACAATTGATTATGGCATTTTCCATGCACAAATTATTAAAAATTTCACCATTTTCAATCAAATTGGCATACAACTCAATGGCAATACATAAAATCATTCTCAATTATGTGCATTTGAGTCATTCCTCTCAATTGATTTGATGACACACACAAAAATGTTTAGGTCTATTCAATTATTATGATTAGGGATCAACATCAATCATTTATTTCAATTTGGATAGATTATGCCATTGCATAGGCACACACATTAGTGCATTTTTTCCATGTTCATCAAACTGATTCATCATTAGCATGGCAATACACTAAAAATGTACACAATTCAGTACCAATTGAGTGATCTATCTCAATCTTTAAGCCAATTTGTGATCAAGTATTTGGCCAAATTTATCATCATAATTGGTATAAATTACCAATTATTCATTCACACATTGGATTGCACATGCCATTGATTGGCACACGCACCCAAATTTAGGCCAAAATTTTATGAAAATAATCCATCAATTTATCAGTGCAATGCTAAAATTGCAAACTCGATCAAGCATAAATGAATGCATGCATGCTCAATTTCTTAAAATCAGCACTATTTTGACCCAATCAAGCAATGAACATATACTCAAAAATTAAGTACAAAAGTTTAAATTTGGCTCAATTGGCAATGCATTTAGGTTTATACCTAATGATTGCACACAATTTTAAAGAACATTCCATAATCAAATACCATTTGGATGCCCCAATTGACCATCAATCATTGAAAATCACGTGGTCTTGGATGGGCGCACACACTCAAATTTTGCCCATTTTTTTGGCAATTATGCTTATTCAATGATTGAATTAGCCTAGTATACACATCAATTACATGATTGCATGCTCACATATCATCAATTTCATCAATTTCTATGCATGCACACACTCAAGATTAGGTGCACACACACTTGAATTTTTTGACAGTTTTTTTTCCCTCTTTGGTGCATTACACGCACAATGATTTTTATGCACACACATGAATTCTTGATGAGAATTAAGCATTATCTTGACACACACAAAGTTTATTAGTCAAAATATGACCATCAATTTCATTCCAAGTGAATCAAATTAGGTGCAAAGTGTAGGTCAATTGAGTTACACACCTAATTTTAGCAAATAATTAGCACACATTTAACCACATTAATCAATCAAGAACTGACATGAGCAAGTGAGTGCACTTACATCATAATCACACTCCAAGCTACTTCTTTGCTTCACATGAAGACACATCATTGCACACACAAGTGTGTGCACCATCAAATCGGCTTCAAAATTGACCATTGTAGGCCAAATATCAAACATTTAAAAATCATCAAATTAGGTGTGGATTAGCACAATTAACTTGATAAAAGTGTTGATTCCATCTCTTGTAAGGGGATTAAACATACATTACACTTCAAATGTTGCGGTTAGGTTAGCAAAGTTAGTCAAAGATTAGTAAAAATTAACATGGAAATGAAGCGAAATTAGTAAGGGGTTAGCATGAAATTAGTGAAATTGGGGGTTTGGGATATTCATAACTCAACAATTAGCTTCAAGTTCTTGCACAATCATCATCAAATCAAACCAAAATTGAGTTACACACACTCAGAAACCGATGAAATTAGTAATGAAATTACTCTATGCTAAACATCCTATACTCATTAGCTTACGTTAGTAATGAAATTACTCTATGCTAAACATCCTATACTCATTAGCTTACGTTATCGATCCCCGACAGCACCGCCAAATGTTGGAGGCAATCGTAGCATAGCCTAATCAACCCAAGACCAACAAAATATTCAATCCTAAGATCGGCAACCCGGCTAGGGCATGGAAGCACGAGCATCGGATGTATCGAATGAGAGGATTCAAAAGTATGCTCATCCAATACACACATTAAGTCCACCAAAGTTCGACTTACCACATAGACTAGAATCCTAAAGCACACTAATGATAAGCACACACTAATTGCATTGGTATTGGCCTCTCCAATCACCACATGCGAATCAAGGCACTTCATCAAAAGCTACACACACAAGGTGAATGGTGCTAGAGTTTATTAAAACCCATCCACAAACAAGCAAACAATAGGGCACATACACTAATTACAAGATTAAGAACCAACTTAATCAACCTAATTAGAGATGTTAAATATTGCAAATCGAATGCTCGTAGAAGGATAGGAGTGGTTAATAAGTAAGAAGTCATCACACATACTCAAATCTAGAATAATGAGAAAGGTGAAACTACTTAATGACATAATGGAATAGAGAAGAAGTAGACTTATGAAGAAAGTAGAGATTATATCATAATAACTAATATCTAATTCTCCTAAGTGATTTTCTCATGTTAAATTGATCATTTCATATGGGGAAGTGCCAAGGGAGAAAAAGCTATAATATTGATTAAGCTGGCAGATCGGCCACAGTAGGGATCCAAAGGGGGGGCCATCTGCAAAAGAGCAATGTGCAACAATGGGATTTTCAGCCCATTAAGACTTCCAAAATGTTAAGGTTCCAAAATTCAAAGGTTTTGTCCAAAGGTCAATCACTAGGAAAATTGGATGCTTAGTGTGTGTGCCAAAAATCTTCAAAGAGTCCTACTTGGGAGGGGGCGAGTCCTAGAAGTAGGGGATGAGGGAGAAACACACGCGCACACACACACACACACACACACACACACACACACACACACACACACACACACAATCACAAGCTTCCTTTACACAAGGGAAAAGAGAAACACATGTCAATTCCCTAGCCCAAATGCCCACAAGGTGTAATCAAATCCTATTGGATAGCCATGGAGGTGGACCAATGAGAATTAGTCTAGAGTAAATCTAGATTAATTAATTTAAAAACACTTAATAAAAGAACCAATAGGACTTAAGCTCTCTAGAAGCCTATTGGACAGTCTCCCAAGGGGTCCAATGAGCATTCAGCAGCCCAATGGCTTGCCTGATTCCTATTGGTCAGGAGACAAAGGGATCCAATGAGAGTTTAGTTGCATCAATTAATTACTTAAAGCTCTCACAAAAGGGGAAAGGGGGACACATGTTAGAAGGCTATCACTTATGCTCTTGAAATTCCATTGGCTAAGCCTGAAGAGGTCCAATAGGGTGTGAGCATGAGCAAATAGCAAGAGGGATCGACCAAGAGAGAGAGAGGGGACTGATTTTCTCAAGGCATTATTGCATACACACTCACACTAGTCCATGTGTGGAGTAAGAAGACTCTCTCTCTCTCCTTCTCAAGCTTTAATAGAAAGCTTATCACCTACTCCAAGCTTGTGAGAAGGGAGGCCTACACCAACAACTCTTGTCTTTGTGATGGAAATCCAACCAAGAGCCAAGCTCAGTGCATGCTCATTTCCTCTACCATGGTAATTACTAAGCTGAGCTATGCTAATATGAGTGATTATGTGAGGATATGTACATCTTTCTCGTAAGACTACTCCTTCCTCTCAATCTACTCTCATACCCCGCTAGCTCTCACCATCTTCAAAGATGTGTGAGGTCTTGGGTCTGAGACCGTGAGGGAATTGATGTTGTATTTAATAAGTGTTTTGCTTAGTGCTTCAAGTTTCCATCTTCATTGCACTAGCTAGTTTTGAAGGAACACAAAGAATTGTATTGTAAAACGTCTCTCTTGATGGGAGAAACCATAATACAAAGCCTTTTGGAGGGGGGACTGGCTCCATGTAAATCTGGTCCTCAACTGTTGTCAATAGCTTAATTTGTCTCTCTTTTGAAGTATTGTTCATGCTATCTAACTAGGTGTTATGCTTTTTGTTGCTCTCTCCACCCAAGCACTCTTGTTATTCTCATTAGAAATCTATTCTAATGAAATGCTCACTATGTTCATGTTATTTTCCGCTACACACAGGTTACTAGGCCATTAAATGTTACATTGGTATCAGAGAACAAGGTTTCTCTTTTCTTGCTCAAGAAGGGAGGTCCTCAAGCTAGCTATAAATGGTTGTTATTATTAATTGCAAATGATTAAGTAGAATAGGGATTTTTCAGCCTTGCAATGCGCTTGCCTTCGTGCAGATAACGGGGCATCACCGTTGAGAGATATGGTCTTAATAGTGGAGTCCTACGGGGATTTTCCTACGGCTTAACCACTATTGAGATATTAGAAGCTTGACAAGAGCCGGTGTTGTTTTGGTATTGAATGAACCTCTCTTCTATTCCTTGCAATTAATGGTATTCGAGCCACAGGTATAGTAGCTTGAGTGCTTTCTCTAAAGGGGTAAAGAGGAGTAGCAACTAGGGCTTGAAGTGTCGAAGTATACCTAAACAATTTACACCTAAAAGTTGTTAGAATGGCTGACAATAGTAAAGAGAGTGAAATGAATGTTGATAACTTTGATTTTGCTAATGAGCAGGCTACTAATGATGCCCCTGTTTCTAGGCTTCAACAAGCCATGGGAAATCCAACCCTCCAAAGTGAAGTGCAATGGCAGCTTCGTGCTCATGGGATTCTCCAAACTCCCACCATGACGAGAAAGTACCTAGGAAGCCTCCTTGTGAGACTTCCAAAAGAGGCCTCTCTCCGATTCGGGAAGAAGAAGAGGATCCGTACAAAGGGATCAGAAATTTTGCTTCTTGATGGACAATCTCCTTCTCAAAGGAGAACCCAAGAGCCTCCACCAAAGAAACGAGAAAGAAGTGAGTCTCCTGCCACCTCAACAGAGATGGCTCCGTGAAGACGGCGGGCTAAACGCTCTCCATCACCACGAAAACGGAGAAGAACATTGCACACTTCTCCACACCATAATTCAAAGAGGGATGACAAAAAGCAAGAGAAGAAAAAGGCGAGAAAGAGGACACCCTCTTCTCCATCTTCTTCATCCTCATCCTCTTATGAAAGTGATGGTGCAGACAAAGAAGATCAAGGAAAGAAAAAGGCGAGAAAGAGGTCACCCTCTTCTCCATCTTCCTCAAATTCTTCATCCTCTAAAGAAAGCGACGGTGCACTGTTTTGAACCATCAAAAAGAAGGGGCCATAGGAAATCCTATGCGCATGGAAGAGTCGTCCAAGCTCAGAAGTCAAAGAGGGAGGGAAAGAGCATCTCTTTTCTTACCTACGATGGCACCATTGGTGCTACGGACAAAGTCTTGGCCTTTATCCAACAATTTGCTGCTTGCGTTTGGAGATGAGGGCTTCACGGAGTTCTCTAAGCTACGCCATGTAGCTATGCACTTTCAAAAATTCCGCCAGGCAATGGTGGTCTAGCCTACGGACCAACGGTGAAGCTCCACGAACATGGAAAGCTTTAAGAGCTTCATTATGAAGCAATTTTTGGCCACCGATGCCAAAGACAAAGTACTCACCGAATGGTGAAGCCTGAAGCTCCCTCCCTACGAATCCATTCACAAATAAGTAACAAGTTCTTTGGGATCTACAACTCAAAGCCACTGTCTTCAAAATTTTGGATTTTGGAGAGCAAAAGCAACAATTTTGTGGCGGCTAACTGAAGAAATGGCGGAGTATGTCAACTCCCAAAGGCCACACACCATATCGGCGGTTATACACCATACGTGTTGGGACATCAATCCATTTCCCTTGAAAATAAGGCTAAAAGGAATTCTAACCCCACCGAAAGAAGGGTTGATCCAGTGAGCCTCAGGTGAACGACAATGTCCAAAAGTCTTATAAGGGAAATTCCAACAAAGCTATGGAGAGGGAGTCTACAAAGGAAAAACAAACTCTCTCCTGAAGAGCCCTGAGTACTTGTCACAACCATAAAAATCATTACTTGGTCGATGAGAATATGCTCATGTATATGGCAAATCAGGGCTACAAACCTAGAGGCTACCCTCCTAGAACAGGACAATCGATGGGAGCTCCACAAGCTTCTCCACCACATGTAGGACCATGCTATGAATGGGGTGATCACTGGGCTAGAGTTTGTCCAAACAAAGGAGAGCGGCTGAAATTTTTTGGATTCTGTGAGACGGATGCACGACCGACTATCTTATTCCACACTGCCCAAAAAACTCCGAAAACAAAGGAAAGCAACCATGAACAAAATAGGGATTATGCCAAGCTCAAGTGGATCAGAAACAAAATCGAACATTCCAATAAACGCGATCACTAGAGCTCAAGCACATGAGGTAGCAAGGAACATCCCAGCCAGCTAAACAGAGATAAACAACTTGTCTTTCCGAACCCCTAGAAAATCTTGGAAGGCAAAACGAAACAAGATGAAAGCCAAAATAGAAAAGGAAAAAAAGGCATTGGAAACCAAATTGTTGAAAACAGAGGAACAACTTCAAAGGGAAAGAGACCTTAAGGGCAACAACGAGATAAAGAAACCGTCGGAACTGCCATCATGAGGGTCAGTCTTAGTAGACAAGGTGTTCAAACCTTTAGACGCAATTCTGAAAGCTTACAAGGAAAGGCTAAAGCCTAACCAAACCCAAGAGGATAGGTGGTAACGTACCCTCATCCAGGCTATGAGAAAGAGAGGCTAAAGATGTGCAAAGAGCTCATTCAAGCCGCTCAAGCGCTTATGGAACCATCAATTCCTACGAATCCAAAAATCAAGATACTCATACGAGAAAAGACTCAGAAGTTAGAGGGGAGGGGAATTGAAGAGAATAGCCTACCCAATCTTGTAGACGAAACACCTTTGGATACGAGGGTGGTAGCCAATACAACAGATGGAACGCATTCTCAAATACCACTGCCAATTCCTGAGGTAGAAGAACAATGTCCTCAAGAGCTATGGGAACAGATTAGGAATAGAAAATATGGAAGTGCCACACTTGTGTCAGCTCCTATCCCAGAAATCTACATGGAGCATGAGCTCTACCTAAATGACATCTGATCATTGTATGGTGATGCAGCACATCGATATCGAAAAACTGTAAACCATAGTCGTTGAAGACTTTACCGTCATTTATTGGTAACCCTGAAACTCAATCTGAGGTAAGGAAAGTCCCATCTCAATGGAAAGCCAATCCTAAGATGAGGGATACTAAACTCTTCACAAGTTGATGTCATCCCCTATCCATTGTACACTGACTCTGTTAGAGTTACTGAACATTAGACCGAATCTTTGGGGCTAGGTCACGAAAAATTTGAAAAAAATAGGGCTTGTAATTCCTTCACCCGAGGCTTCTCAAAACACACTAAAGACACAACCCTCGAAGCAAACTAAACATGAGCCAGTGCCAGTAAACAAGGTAGGGGACTATTGTGAAGGTGAAGAAGGAAATACTACCCTATCGGTAGAGTACAAGGACGTAAAATCGATAGCGATATTGGATAGTGGAGCCGGAATTGCCATAGCCACCAAAGCAATGTGGAAAAAATTGGAGAAAACCTGCTCTAAGGAAAACTAGAATGAAACTTCAACTATCGGATGGGTACCTGGAGAGACCTATTGGCATCTTGGAGCAGATTGTAGTAACCTCTTGTGGAATTGTATATGAACACACCTTCGCTATAATGAATTTCGATGAGAGCAGCAATTTCGACATCATACTGGGCAGACCATTCATGCGTCAGCTCAAAATGGTGCAAGATTGGGGCTACGACTATATCTATCTCAGGAACAAGGATGTCACTATGAAAATTAGTGTCATAGATCATAGCTATAGAGACGTAGAAAGAACCCCAGGAGAAGACTTGCATTCCACAACTGACCAGGAAGGAGGAATACCGGCTTGGCTCCAGAACAAAGCTCACCAATGGACAAGAGAAGCTTCGGATTGTGGAAGTCTAAAGAAGGAAGACTACATTCTTGATAGGACTGCACAAGACGAAGCATACATACCATATCCTTTTCCAGAAGAGATGTTTGAACCATTTGGATGGCAACAAATACTAGCTACTCTTGATGTTTGTGTAAACGAGGTGACCCTCACCAAATTATGTGATGAGGAAGGGTATGATATCATTCCATTCCAGATGATGAATGTCCACCTAACTCCGAAGACACCGGAAGACGTACCTGACAAGGAAGGGGTGGCCAAGTGCCGACACATAGTGGACGAAATCTCTATAAGAGACCTTGTCCAAACGGATGAAGAAGAAGATTTTAAAAAGTCGACTAATAAGACGCTAGAGGATAACACGGACGATGAGCTGTCTAGTAGCTTGAGTCAGAGCATCAAACAGAAGGATCGATGAGTGATCTACTATGATTTCCCAAACCAAAACCCTCGAAGACAATGCAGGTATCGAGATAAGTGCAAAAAAAAACCACAACAAGCACAATGAGGACTCAGTACCTCTATTAACTGACAAAACGCAGTACTTGAGATTAGTCAAAGCGACTGACTGCCTCAAGGACAAGATATCAAAGCGATATATGAAACCCGACTCAACCAAAACATCATCAAAACAAAAACCAAAAAAGAGAAAAATACAAAAAAATCATTTTTGTCCAAGATGGAGTGCAACGTCAAATACAATGATTTGAAACAAGATTTGAAGGAAGTTTGGACAACAGAAATGGAAACTGAAGAGGAATCAAATGATGATAAATTCGATGCACCTTCCCACTATAAGAAGTATAACATTCAGGATAGGAAGATAGTGGTGCAAAAACCTAAACGAGATCCGAAAGAACCAGGAATTTCATATGATGAGCCTGAAAAACACGAAAAGCATTAACTTAGAAAAACCAGGTGAGGAGCCTAAACCGGCATATATTCCCACGGACCTTACTGAAGAGGAAGAGAAACTTCTAGTCGATACGCTCAGGCAATATAAAGATGTCTTTGCATGGTCATACAAAGATCTAAAGGGGATAGATCCTGAGACATGTCAGCACACGATTCCCCTTAAGAGTGATGCCAGACCATGCAGACAACGTCCTTACACGTACAATGAAACTTTTGCAAAGAAAATCAAGGAGAAAATAGACAAACTGAAGGACACTGAGTTTATCTATGAGATTGAGCACACCAAGTGGGTCGCCCCGATTGTGGTGGTACCCAAAAAGAATGGCAAACTGCGTGTCTGTGTAAACCTCAATCAAGTAAATGCAGCCACCATTAGGGATAACTACCCATTGCCAATAATCGATCATGTTATTGAGAGGGTAGCAGGCAAAGAGGCCTATAGTTTCTTGGATGGGTTCTCAGGCTACAACCAATTGACGATTAAAGCGAAAGATCAGCATAAGACAGCTTTTGTGACAGAGTGGGGTATATTTGCATACAGGGGATGCCTTTCGGCTTGACCAATGCCCCAGCCACATTTCAAAGACTAATGACCCACGCATTCAAAGAATATCTCAGACAATTTCTGGAGATCTACATGTATGATCTTTGTGTTCATTCCAATCGATGAAGTGACCACATCACTCATCTGGGAAAAGTCTTTGAAATATGTAGAACGTATCATATTTGCTTAAACCCGAAAAAATGCGTCTTCATGGTAAGACAGGGTATAATTTTGGGCCACATTGTGTCCAAAAACGGCATTTCAACTGATCAAGAAAAGGTGCAGAAAATTGCTGCACTACCGAGACCAACGAAGATAAAATAAATACAAGCATTTATGGGGCATTGCGGATACTACAGGTGTTTCATATATATGTATGCTGTAATAGCTAAGCCATTGTATGCCCTCATACCTAAGTTCGAATGGATGGAGGAATGTGAGCAAGCTTTCAAAAAATTGAAGCAACATTTAATTTCAGCTCCAATTTTGCAAGCCCCTGACTGGAGCAAAATCTTTCATGTCCATGTGGATGCATCAACCTATGCCATCGGATGCATATTAGCCCAACCAGGAGAGAAGAAAATGGATTTTCCCATTTGCTACTCTAATCGGCAGCTAAACAACGCAGAGAGAAATTATACCACTACAAAAAGAGAAGGTCTGGGAATGATCTATGGTGTCAAGAAATTTAGACACTACCTTCTAGCAAACAAGTTTGTCTTCTTCATGGATCATCAAGCACTGCTGTATCTAGTAAACAAACCTTGCAACATTGGAAGAATTGTTCGTTGGTTTATACTGTTGCTTGAGTTTGACTTCACGGTGGTCGTAAAAAAGGGGACCACACACCAAAGAGCAGATCTTTCACAACTATTTCATGGGGAAGCACCTGAGGGTGTTGATGATGACCGTCTTGATTCATATCTATTTAACATAGAAATGGTGCCAAGATGGAGCGAAGAGGTCATTCCTCTACTCACAATAGGCTCATTGCAGATAGAAAGACAACCATCAATTATCCATCAAACACAAAATCTCCAACTTTTAGCAGGACGGCTATAGACACACGAGAAGGATGGGATACCGAGACTATGTGTACAGCCCGAAGATACCACCTACTACCTCAAACAAGCTATATACAAAATATGGGATTTCACACTGGCGAAACACAGACAGCCAACGGTTACAAAGACTGGGTGTCTACTGGCCAAACATGGAATACAATGTCCATAAATATGTAAAATCCTGTGATAGTTGTATAATACAGCCCCCAGTGGAACATGCCACCATGTTTCGTGTAGTACAAGCACCTAAATGGAGTGCTCACATAGTTGAGTACTTAAAAAAACAAAACCTTTCCAGCGGAATGGGGCAAAGCAAGAATGAAAACTGTCAAAGAAGAGGCCAAACACTATCTGCTCATTGCCAACCAACTATATAGGCGGGGAAAGGACAAACAATTACGGTTGTGTGCTACAAAAAGCAAATATTACGTCATCCTAGATTAAGCACACTCAAGACAACCCGAAAGACACTTCTCTGCTGATAAAACGGCAAAGCTCGTGCTACACTCAGGCATATGGTGGCCAACCCTATTCATGGATGCAGCGACATATGTCAAACGATGTGATGAATGTCAACACACAAAATCACGGAGAGATGAAATGCCACTGAGGCCAATGATGGGTGTACGTGCTTTTGCCAAATGGGGCATTAACTTCATTGGTCCCATCATACCTCCAAGATACAGGGACACACGCACAATACATCAATGTAGCAACAGACTACATAACAAAATGAGCGGAAGCAAAAGCAACCCAAAAAAATGATGCAAGGACTACAATTCAGTTCCTTTTTGAAAACGTCTTTACGCGGTATGGACTACCAATCAAAATAGAGAGCAATAGAGGAACACACTTTGTGAACGACGTCATTGAGAACCTCCTTGACGACTTCATGGTGGTCCATCACAAGTCAGTACCCTATCATCCGCAAGCCAATGGACAGGCAGAGAGTACCAACAAAATCCTATGCACAGTGCTCACCAGGATAGTCAATGACTCAAGAAATGATTGGGATCAAAAGCTACACACCGCCTTATGGGCTTACCGCGTAACTTTTAAAACTTCCATTGGAACGACTCCCTTTAACCTGGTATTCAGGATTAATGCGATACTACCATTGGAATTCCTAATCAAATCTCTTAGAGTGGCAACACAATTAGGATGGTTGGGCCATGAGCTATCGGAGAGACTAGACACCCTAGAACAATTAGATGAAACTAGACTTAAAGCAATAGTTGGGATGTATGCTCAGAAAAAGAAAATGAAAGCTTTCCATGATCAACACGTGATTGGTAAGGAGTTCCAAAAAGGGGATTACGTTCTCATGTATACCCTAAAACAGCACTCCAAAAAACTCAAAAAGTGAGGAATGGGGCCTTTTGTAATCCATGATATATCGCAAAGTGGCACCATCAAACTTGCAACATTCGCAGGAGAGGAGATGCCTAATTGGATGAGTGGTTGCAGGTTAAAGAAATATCTTCTTCCGTTGACACCAGAAGAACTCGCAACACTCCATGCAGCAGCTCAGTGCAGACATCAAGCACATGACATTTGGGAACAAGCACAGCAGGAAGCCAAACTCAGAATATTAAAACGTAGGGAGCAAGTAAACTTCCAAAAGAAAAAACAACAGGACGTGGCTATTAAGAATGCTCCAATAGCATCCATACAAACGACGGCTACATGGTTAGCAGGAATGGATCTACGCATTCGGTTACAACTTGACGACGGCACCACTGAAAGAGCGTTAGTGGACACAAGGGCCAGAGCTAATGTGGTTAACTACTCCACTTTCAAAAAAATCACACAAGAACCTCTAATGCCCAACACTATGGGTTCAAGGTTGCAAACAAAGGTACTATGGACAGTCCAGGCCGCATAAATTTGCCAATCACCATTGATGGGATAGCTTATCTACATCAATTTCATGTGGTCCTAGATCAACATCTTAACAAAGCAGTTATTATGGGAGTGTCGTGGATGCGTGCTTATCAAGCCACACCAAACTGGCAGGACAACACTTTACTCATCGAACACGAGGGCCAATCTTTAGCCACGTCATTCGTACAAACGGACTATGTATGGGAACCTCTACCATCGCCACATGCATCATCTCAACGATCATCCACCACCATGGTCACAAAAATATGGGTTAAGAAATCAATCATGGAAACCAAGCCTAGGCAATTGTGGATACCGACAAACCAATACACATAAACCTACATTGCCTACGCAGAAATTAAACCACCACAAATTGCCCACCACTATTGTCAAACGGCCTAACCCAATGGACCACTATCTTCGACATCCAAACACACTCAAATGGGTATGGCAACTTAAACAACCTCACCTTCATGATGCCTCTTCTAGCGGATCCATACCTAAACAATTTCGATGGCAACCCAAAAAATGCCAAAAAGCAACCCCACTGGCAGCATCAAAACTTTTGCAGGTCACAGTCAAACACAGAGCGCGTGTTCTACAATTACTATTGTTCGGACCACGCAGCTTCCAAGGAACCTCACCACCACTTAAGTCAAAGAAAACCTTCCAAGTTTGAAGTATCGGTTCAATTAAGTTGAGTAAATCCATATATGAACCTAAGATCTGGTAGAGTTTTGGGAAACTCGAGAGATTTAGGAGAGAATAGGAGTAGTAAGTCCACATAAGAGAGCATAAATCAAGGGCGACCATTAGAAACTATTGCAGAAGAAGTGCCAGACACTTACTTCAACTCAAGCTTAGATATGTCTTCTTTTTCAACTCAATCAAGAACGGGAACCTCACTCAAGTTCAAGCACATCTTGACTTTCTTCAAGACCAAGAAGTACAAAGCCTAGATTTATTTGGACCCAAATGAGGAGTTTGCACTGAGGATAGACGACCATACCATTGACTTTGAAGAGGAGGATAGGGCGAACAAACAAGATGACCTTTATGTAGACCGCAATGGAGTACAATATTGAAAGATACAAGATCCTGATTATATGGATAAATGGGGATTAGAAGTTGATACTCTAATAAAAGATAAGGCTATAAAGGAGGGACCTCCGCTGTTAGAATTAGAAGGGTATGAGTTAATAGATGCTAAACCATTGACGCCCTTGAAAATTGTGTACATTTTCAAAATCAAGGAAAAGGGGTTAGTAGAACATCTCGTTCATCTCTTTAGGGATTGTTACAACAATAATTTTGTCATGATGACTCCGAAGGAGATTGAGCAAACCAAGTACCAGGGACACTCAATCTATGAAGTGATCATGGGAACCGTACATGAAACCGATTGGGATGTAGATCCAAATGCTAGAACTTATGATAGCATGGCCAAACAATGAGTAAAGGCAGCAAGAAGTAGCCACCTCAATGATGCCAAAAAGGAAAGAAAGGCAAAAACCACCTATAACAGGGTAGGAATGAGTGACATGAGGACGAGAAGAGGTCCACAAGGAGTCACACTTACCAAACAGTTGGTTTGAGGGACTAATGGGAGAAACAATAGTTAGAAGGGAGAGAGTGGGTGCCAAACACAATCGTAGAGTCAGACCATCAAATTTCCAAAAGTGGGCTGAAAAACATAGCGGGACAGGGGACTCGTATGACCATTTTTCCATAGATAGGTTTTGAGAGCTGAGTGCATAACAGATTTCCATACACAATTCAAGGGATTTGGGATGACCTTGGAGGGCAAAGCCTTGACTTGGTTCTAGACCATACCTCCTGGATCAATAATCGACTTGTCGACTTTGGCCATGAGATTTTTTGCTACTTGTTCTAAAATGGGAATAAAGCATAGTATTGTGGCACAAACCCGGGGATTCTCTATTAATAATGGAAGGATGTCACTTGGGTGCATCAAAATTAGAGAAACCCCCCTATGTACGGTATCTTACATGCTAACCCACCGCCCTACATACGGAAAGAAGATGGGCGTTCTTGCAATGAGCCATCCCCCCTCATATGGATTTCGTACGGAATGTCATGGACCAGTACTTCATTTGAGATAACAAACCACCATGAAAAGCAACAAATATAATGAATATTGCACTAAAATAAACCAATCAATTCAACGTAATTTGTCAAAAAACGAATAGCATTTGCCTTGTAAACTGATACAAATCTCAATCTCAAAACATATGATACTAGCCACCTACTTAGTAGGCTTCCCACATTGGATTTAATGCACACATATAAAATTGATTGTTCTCTAAAGAACAAATAATGCATACTCTTAAACAACCATGAAAAACTTCACTCATCAAATCAAAACACATTACAAAGCAACCCATGAAAAGATTAATCTTTTTGAACAAAAAATTATTTCTAGTCTACACTCGATAGCATTCGAGAATTTTCACTTCTCTTTGGAAGTCAAGGGTTCTCATTTGACATGCCCATTCAGGTTCTGAAGCACAAAAACCCTCTTTCAAGGGGGAGTACTCAAGACTAGGGTAGCTAGTGGGAAAGGGTCTTAAGCCAAGGGATAAGTGTTAAGCTTAGGGGTCTCCTAAACATAGTGGGGAAAGGGCCCTATAAGAGGTGGTGGTTGAAAGAGAGTAGCACTTTCAACATGCTATGGCTTCACATCGCATAACACTTATAAGTGATGGCTTCTTTCAAGTTCTTACCATTATACCATTTTTGGAGATTGCTAAAACTGTATCTCAATTAGAGCGCATCACAAATAGTTTAGCTACAATTATATTTCCACTTATAGATTATTTAAAGGATTTTTAATATATATATAGTACAATGTTGAAGCTAATGTGTTTATCACTTTCATGACCTATTGAGAAATCAAGCCCACGATAAAGTCGGTCATGAAATTACAAGACCGACCAAGGTGGTCGAGATGAAGGCCTGACCAAGTGGCTAGGTAAAGCATGTGATCTGGTATGTGTGGGTATGGAATGTTAATCCAAGACCTAGCTCAAGGCTTTCATGTTGACAACCTTCTTAGGTGAGTTAACCTCCAATCTGAGCATCAAACTAACATCGCATGCCCACACTTGTCAATGCTTGAAATATCTAGGAGGCGGATGTGGCTTACTTGGGCCATCATGCATTATGATAAAAAGGCATGATACACACCCTGAACTTTTAAATTCTTTTGAAGGGTTGATAGGATTTGAAGGGCTACCCCAAATGTCTAACATGACAGGCATGTGCAACTTAGAAAACAATCGGGTTCTAGTGTATCTTAACTGACTAATATTGTAAAATCCCAGTTAGATTTTGAGCTTGCCTTCCTTAAGTGGTAATTTTGGAAATTAAACTATATTTACACTACTTTATTGCACTATTCAAGCAGAATTATTCCGTCTCACTCGATGTGTTCAAGGCTAAGCTGAGACAAACTTTTCCCAAATGGCACACACTACTCAAGAGTCAAAACTCAAGGGTACCAATTTAATTACTCACAATGCTATATATCACTGGCGGGTCGAGACTCGGGCAGAGCTTGAAACTTCAGCTCTTGATTCTTTGGCTGCAGCATGTGCAACAGGCTCCAAGCCTCCAAAACGCAGCACATCAAGCAGAAGGTCCTTAGTTGGGACTCGATATCTCTTGTGGTAGGCGTAGCAAGCTGCAGTGCAACTGGATGAACACCAAATGAAACATGTCAAGATTCAAAGACTTAGCGCCGCCAGGCTCCAACAGGTCGGCTCCATAGCGAAGAGCTTAGAGAACTGAGCAGGCAAAAGAGATGCATGCAGAGCGGCTAAAGGGACTCGAGAGTTGGGAGCACTGAGGAAGGGCGTTATTTCTGTGAACTGAGTAGCGAGAACTCACGACTCGCAGCATGTAAAAACGCCCACACTTCAAACTTCAAGGTTGAGTCTCGATAAGCAAAATACCTCTCAAATTTCAAAAATTCTCAAAATATCCCCAATACCCCTGATCGTGAGATTAAATTTTTCAAAATTCCCAAAATTGAAAATACCCCTAGTCGTGAGATTAAATGCCCTTCAATCTTTCCAAAATTCCCAAAATACCCTGGTTGTGAGATTAAATTTCTCTAAAGATAAAAAATGTTTTTTGCTTTTCATAAGAAGAGTGATTGTCTATCAATACAATATGCTAAAACTAGAATTTGAATTGGTTATGTAGGCTTTGGAGATGAATCGCTTCATTATTTTTGGACATAATCGCCTATTTTGTGAGGTAATATGTGACAAATTACATGCTAAGCACTAAAAAATGCATCTCAATTGTCAAAAAGGAATAAAAATTAGAAAAGCCTGAACAATCTGACCAAAATATATACATGGGTACTTTGGGAATTTTAAAAATTTGAAGGGTATTTTGGGAATTTCAACAAATTAGAGGGGTTTGAGCTTGGCTTTAAGAAAATGAGGAAATTTACATAAGTTTTAGTGTAATTACCACAAAAGCTTCTAATTTTGACCAAAAAGGGAGAATTTCAAGTTTGCCCTTATTTTCACCACGCCATGACAATACTCATCGATGCACAGAGAGAGAGAGAGAGAGAGAGAGAGAGAGAGAGAGAGAGAGAGAGAGAGAGAGAGA
The DNA here is from genome assembly GCF_014529385.1 of Adiantum capillus-veneris. NCBI lineage: Eukaryota > Viridiplantae > Streptophyta > Polypodiopsida > Polypodiales > Pteridaceae > Adiantum > Adiantum capillus-veneris. The sequence continues at coordinate 361,348 of NW_028221423.1, read as the reverse complement.
GAGAGAGAGAGAGAGAGAGAGAGAGAGAGAGAGAGAGAGAGAGAGAGAGAGAGAGGCTTACTAATGTATTTAAGGTGGCTCTGGTAGTTGAATGTAGCCCCAATATAACAACCCCCCCCCTTATGTATACGGTATGAGTATGAAATAATGAGGGGCTACCCCTATTGTATACTTATGTACAAAATCTAAAAACCCCCCTATTGTACACTCACGTGGTACCATATGGAAAAACACAGTGAATCCCCGGGGGCACAAATCTATAGTTTCAAACAAAAACAAGGAGAAACTGTAAGAGACAATGTAACTTGAATGAGGCAATACATCGACAGATGCCCAAAGTTGGAGATTCCAACCGAGGAAAGATTAGTCTCATTGCTCCTAGAGGGGCCATTATACAAAGATTTGCATTAGCAAAAAGCACATGACTTGGGAAGCGTGCAGTCTAGATGCGATTGACTTGAGTGATAATTGCGAGATCTTCAATAAAGAAAGCAAAGCTAAAGATACATAGAGCGAGTGAAACCTACTTCTACCAGCACAAGTAGGATCAACTGATTTAGCTCCTACCAATGAGATAGAGGACATGCTTAAACACATGAATGATATGATGATCAACTTGCAAAGGATGCCGATGCGAGGCCCAGTGTAGGGACCAAATCAGGGACAACCTATGGGATAACAAAGGCAATTAAAATGGTGTACCATTGAAGGAAAATGGAAAAATCATGAGACAAATGAGTGCTACTACAAACCTAAATATGATGGAATGTCCAATATATGCCAATGAGGCCACATGGGCAACCCATGTATAGAAAGACGAAAAAGATACAAACTAAAGAGACAAAAACAACAAAAGGAGATCAAAGGGAAGAAGATACGGAAGGAGATAGAAGAGAAAATGCAGACTGCTTCAACAAATTTTTAGGAACCCGAACCAAAATCGATTGGATCTGTTCTGGTTGATAAAATTTACGAACCAATCAATGCAACTTTGCAAGCTTTCCAAGGTGGGCTAAAAGCCGGGCAAACGTTGGAAAACCAATATAAAACTATCTAACGCCTTAAATGGAAGTAGCTAAATTACAAGATTACAGATGCCTGATGCAAATCACCCAAACCCTAATGGGAAGATAGAACCCTTAGCAAGAAGTTATAGGATAATTGGCAAAAGTTGAGACCAAAACCCTAAGAGAAAAAGCTCAAGAAAAGGAAGGTTTGAAAAATTGGGAAAACAATGAAATAAAACCACCTAAATTGGAAGCTCTTGATAGTGAAGAAGGATGGGATGGGGTGCCAATAGTTGAGGACGATTGGCCAAACTACCTATGGAAACAAGTTAGGGAAGCAAAAGATGGGAGCTTGACTATGAAATCGGCACCAATCAAAGAAGTTCAATTTGACATACCATCCATGAAACTAGATGAACAATCATTGTATGGAGATTGGGGATTGGAACAATCAAACTATACAAAAACTAGAACCTTGCAAACACTACCGTCTTACTTAGGCGAGAATGAAGAGAATCCAATAGTTTGCAAAAAAACAAAAAAACTAGTGGCCAAGACAGACTTTGGATGTGGCTAATCTACAATCCATTATGTTGACACCAATTTAGTGCACAATCTTTGGATGAGCTACTTAAATTGAAGCCACATCTATGACGAGATATACAAACCACCATGGGAAGGATGGGATTAAAAGGAGCGTCTCAAACAAACCTGAAGAAATGAAGAGATACAGACTAGACTCGTCAAGTTGGTACCTATGAATAAGGCTGGGACTATTGTGAAGGGAATGAGGAAAACACAACCCTTCCAATACAATACAATGATGTAACAACTATGGCTATTTTAGACAATGGAGCAGGCACTGCCATAGCAACCAAAGCTATCTGGGAAGCTTGGGGAAAGCCAATAATTAGTCAAACAAGAATGAAACTACAATTGGCAGATGGATACATAGAGAAACCACTGAGCCTACTAGAGAATATAATAGTCACTTCCTTTGCGATTGACTCTACTAGCACACTTTTGCCATTGTAGACTTTGGAAGAAACTCAATTATGAAATCATCTTGGGAAGACCATTCATGAGACAAATACAATTAATCCAAGATTGAGGCAATGATTATCTCTACCTAAAACAAGTAGGGATAGTCACTTAAATGAGCTTGAAAGACCATTCTTACAAGAATTGAACCTTGAAACTTGATGGATACATAAAAACACTCCAATTTGGATGTGTGGGGCCTCTCAATTGGGTAGTTTACAAAAGGAAAACTGCATTTTGGACAGAGATGTAAATGGATACAGATTACTTACTAGAACCATTCTCTGAAGATTTGTTTGGAACCCTTTGAACGGATTCAGATCCTGGCCACCATGGATGTATGTGTTAATGAATCTACACCTACACACTTTTGTGACGAAGAGGGCTATGATATAGTCCCAATCCAAATGGTATCTAGTGAGATGATCGAGGAGCAACATGTCTTCTCTCATCGCTATTATGATGCTACGGATGAGTGGGAAGAAGAACAAATTACAATAGAGGAATTGGGTTTCAAGAAAGAGTAGGTAAAGACCAAGCTTCTACTTAGACAAGGGGAAGAAAGATTTTTTGAGTTTCCAACCCAACAATGAAGACACCAACAAAGATATTGGAAAAAATGATACCACAACTTAAGAAAGAAAACTACAAAATGGCCACTGGAAACCAAAACTCAATCCTGATGAAAGTAAATGCAATAGACTGCATAAAAGACAAGATAACTAGAAGGTATCCAAACGTAGAGCATACAAAGATACAACACCAAACTAGAAGGTATCCAAACGTAGAGCATGCAAAGATACAACACCAAACAAAACCAAGGTCGATTAAGCCAAATAAAATCAAAGGGAAAGAACCTTTGATGACAAAGGCAGAGCAAAAAACAAAATACAAAGAACTGAAACAAACTTTGAAAGAAGTTTAGATCACAAAAATGGAATCGGATAGTTTTCCAACTCATTATAAGAAATATACTTTACAAGATTGCAGGATCATTGTAGAGCAACCCTTGTGACAATCAATGGAACTGGGGAAGTTCTATGAAAGGCTAGAGTGTAGACATGTAGTAGTGTTAGTGTGTATACGCGCTTCACTAGGGGCACTTTTCTCCCACTGGGTTTTTCCCCCTGGACATCCGGTGTGAAAGGACACCTTATCTCTTAGGTTTTCATATAAGCTTTGTAGCTCTGAGTTTGTATACACTATTATTCTAATACAGAGAGAGAGAGACTACAGAGATCTCGTACGCAAGCTCTGTGTCTTCTCCTTCTCCATCTTCTTCCTACTCTGAGTTGTTGTCTTCCTTCTGTTTCTTGTTTCATCATCTTCAACAATTGGTATCAGAGCAAGGTGATTTCCAGAGCCTCTACTTGCGTTTTCGCGTCCGCGCGCGCAATCGCAGTTTTCAGGCAGTTTTCGGAAAATTTGCTCGTGAGAGCATCCTCGACGTTCCGGGAGTATTCTGAATAGGTGACCTGGAGTTTTACCCCCCTTTTGAAGCCGTTCGAGCCCTCAGAATTTTGTTCTGAGCAACGTAGCAGAAGTTCCTTTTCGGAGGTGTTTAGATCAAGAGGGTGTGCTTTTTGACAGATTTTCTTCAGGTAAACAGTTATTTTGGGAAGCAGCTTGTCTTAGCTTTGTGCTGAGATTTTGTGTAGAGTTTTGCTTGGATTGGAGAGGAGATTTGTGAATCTCTTGGAGGTTCTTTTGCTCTCTTGTGTGCATCCACAGTATGGCTCAATCTACGGAGAAAGAGATTTTTGGTGCGTTTACATCCGAAGACAAATTGGATGGTACCAACTATTCTCTTTGGTCTTTTATGGCCAAAAATGTTTTGGTTGGTAAAGGATTGTGGGATTATGTATCTGGAGATGAAGTTCGTCCAGTTAGCATTGCACCTGCCACGCCTGGTCGTGGTGCAGCTGTTGGTGCAGGACCCTCACAAGTCACTCCAGAGCAAAAGAGATGGGATACTAAAGATGCACAAGCTATGGCCGTGATTGCCTTAACCATAAAGAGGACAATCACACCACATATCAGATCTTGCAGAACTTCTGAGGATGCTTGGAACACTCTGCAAGCTATGTTTGGAGGAAGAAACGCTGCCAGAATAGAGTTTTTGAAGAAACAACTTGACAAAATACAGATGGACGAAGGTGATGATATTGTCGAGCATCTTACAAAAATCAGGGATCTTAAAGAGCAATTTCTTAGCATTGATGAAGTGATTCCAGAGAAGGACTTGGTTTGGTTTCCAAAACACTCAATTCACTACCACCATCTTATCTGACTTTTCATACTTGTTTGACTCTGTCTTTGCGAGCTAATACTGAGCCTCTTCATTTTGAAGAGTTAGTGGCTTTGCTATTGCAGGAGGATCAATCACGTAAGAACAAGTCTTTACAGGTGGATGGTATGGATCATGCTCTTGTTGTACAGAACAAAAACAAGGGTAAAGAGAGTGCTCATTACTCCAAGTCTGGTGCAGGACAGTCTTCAGAGAAGTCTAAAGGTGATTCCGACAAGTCCAAGAAGAAAGGTAAATGTCACTACTGCAAGAAACCTGGTCACTACATTAGTGAGTGTAAAAAGCGAATTGCTAAAGAAAAGAAAAAGAGTCAAGTTTGGTTGTTTCAGCTTCTGGTGATTCTTCTATAGCTAAAGGAGAGTCTGCAAACTTTGTGCAGGATTCTTATGCTTTCGTAGTATGTTCAGATTTTTCTGCTTACAGCGTTGACAAGACACAAATGATTTGATACATTGATAGTGGTGCATCCAGGCATATTACTTCAAGGAAGGATTTGTTTTGTTCATTGGATGCAGCTCCAGCAGGAAAGAAGGTGACATGTGCAAATAATGCTTCTAATCCAATCAAAGGG